>NW_006288889.1:2126624-2129913 GCF_000327345.1 Myotis davidii | reverse complement strand
AAAAAAAAAAATATTAGGAAATGTCAATAAGCAGAAAAATAAACAGTATAAATTCTGCTCCTATCAAAAAAAGAAAAAGAAAAAAAAAGAAATATCAATGATGAGAGAAAATCATTGATTGGTTGCCTCCTGCTCACCCTACTGGGGAAATAAAAAATATTAGGAAATGTCAATAAGCAGAAAAATAAACAGTATAAATTCTGCTCCTATCAAAAAAAGAAAAAGAAAAAAAAAGAAATATCAATGATGAGAGAAAATCATTGATTGGTTGCCTCCTGCTCACCCCCTACTGGGGATCAAGCTCACAACCCAGGCATGTGCCCTTGGCTGGAATTGAACCTGGGACTCTTCAGTCCGCAGGCCAATGCTTTATTCACTGAGCCAAACCAGCTAGGGCTAATGATTTTTTTTTTTTAAATGAGTGAATGAATCACTACAAGTCAAAAGGTCCTCATTTTACTTGTCAGAGAACGTTTTCTGTAGTCCTTATAGAATTCCTCCATATGGTTTAACTCTTATATTACATACAATCTGACAAGTGTTGAGGGAGTCTATTCACTGCTAAGTCTCTGATGTAGGGCATCCAGGGGAAAAGCAAAATGAGGCCCCAAAACTGAATAATGTACCAAGTTTGTGAAACCCTCCTCCTCCCCATAAACGTCTCCGAGATGATCAAATGCCTCTGTCATTCCCTGTAGCCCCTCCCACTCTGTATCACAATGCCTGTTATTTCGGAGAGCCATTGCCACAACTCTGCTAACAAACCACCCAAAACTGAATGGCCTAAAGCAGCATAATTTATTCTTGCTCACAAGTCTGGGGTCCGATGGAGCTTGGCTGACCTAGTTTAGGCTAGGTTAGGCTTGGCGCCAAGCTTCAGATGGCAGCCATGTGGCTCTCACCCTCCTTGGACAAGTGTCTCCTGGGAGATGATCTCATGTGATAGCAAAACACAAGCAAAGTGAGCAAAAGCACTCACAGCTTTGCTCAGGACTGGCTCACTCTTGTCTGCCCGCATTCCATTGGTCAAAGCAAGTCACATGGCCAAACCTGCCATCACAGGGGCGGGGAAATGGCCCCACCTCCAGTGGGAGGAGTTGTAAAGTTACACCAGGAGGAGAAAGAAATGGGAGCAGCCATGCCAACGGCCATACCTGCTTCTTGTCTGGCCCCCCGTGGGTAGGGACAGCCTTGAGGACTGAGGCCTGGTCTCCATCATAGCCTTCATGGCCTACACAATGCCCAGCCCCAGAAAGTACCAGGCAAGAGTGATGACTAAGAGTCTAATAGGAAGTTGGGAGTGATGAGTAAATCCAGACCCAACCCCTACCACCACCCATCCCCCATTTCCTGGAAGGAGTTTGACTTGTTCTCCACCCCAGGAACAGATGGGATTCTCAGTGGCTCACAGCACACCCAGATGGCTCCTGATGTCCAGGGCAGGGCTGACCCCTGCGGAGTGGCCCTGCGCTCCAGAAGCCTCCCTCAGCAGGGAGACCCAGCAGAGGCATGGCCTCAGAGCTGCGGCTTGAACCCCACTCCATGATGAGGAGCAGTGATGAAGGTGGCAGAGAGTCTGCCCTTAGCTGGGTGTCTGCCCGGGCTATCTCCCCTAAGCTCTTCCTATGCTGCATAGGCCCGTCCTCCGCATGTGTCTGAAAGTTAATATTCCTTAACTTTACCTCTATCCCACCCTCTGGCTCATCAGGCCACCTGGTACCAAAAAGACCCTATCAGCACTGACCAAGCTGCCTGTGCCTCCGGACACACATTAGCGTGCCGTGTCCCCAGCTGCGCAGGCCTCAGGCCGGCTCAATGGGTCCCTGGGAAGGATATGAAAGGGGCAGGACTTCCACGCACCAGATGTAACCCAGCACTACGCACCCTGACACTAGTAAGTGAGTGAAATCCAAATGTTGATACAGAGACTGGTGTAACAGTGACAGCTATTGAGCTAAACACAGCGTTTCTTCTCCTGTTTACCCATGCTGGGAACAGTATGCCAGTTTCACAGATCGTATAGTAGAAGATGTTTAAGAGGTTCCGTGTCTTGGCCAACACCTAACAGCTAGTAAATAGGGATGGAGTTTAAGCCCACAGCCCTCACACTTCAAAAAGAAGCTTCTGTGGCAGGTGCCATAGTTTCCTCCTCCATCTTTCCCCCCTGCTTCCCCAATAACAGCCGCCAGACTCTTAGCCAAACAAATAACCATTCCACACCAAGACTGCATTTCCCATCCTTCCTTGCAACTAGGAGAGGCAACATGACAAAATCAGGGTCAATGAAATGCAAGTGGACATGGATGGTCCACCTGGAAGTCTACTTGAAAGTCTCCACCACTCTTCCCTCCCGCAGCCTCGGCCAGGGGAGAGCTGGCTTGCAGCACCACCGTGGGCCACAGCTGTGGGCCCCTTGTGGAGAGGAATGGGGTGCAACAGAGGAGGGTGGCTTCGTGGAGCTGCCCCGCCCAGCCTGCCTGCCTTTACATGCTCAGGCTTTCTGTCCTGCACAGCAAACCTAGCCCCTGCATGTTAGCCGCTCAGAGTTCAGGAAAAGGACCAGGTAAGAAGCCCTGCGGGCGCGGGTGCTCAGTGGTGTCTGATGATTGACAGGCAGGAGGAGCTGTGCAGCCACCTCTTGGAGGAAAGCACCCCTCCCCCAAGTGCAGGTTCAGGATTGGCTGGGACTATGTGAGGATTTGTAACCATGTTTAAACACATTTTTCCACCAGAAAGTCAGGCTGCATCCATTCAGGGCAGCTGCTAGCTCAGGCTCCACAGAGCGACAGCTGGGAACCTGTGAGGTCTAGTCCTAGCCCTTTCTCAGGTGCGGGAAGTGAGTTGGCCGTTAACCCTCTTCTCACAATCACACATCTGGCCAGGGTTAGAAGTAGAGGTGTTTCTACCAGGACCCTGTCCCAGTCAAACAACACTCTCCAATGCCTGCGTGCGGCAGCCACTCCCCCTCTCTCTGCCCAGACCCCCTCCGCCCAGGCCCCCCTCCGTCCAGGCCCCCCACCCAGAGAATTGCCTTGGTTTCTCTCTGTGGACTTTGGCAAAATAGCAGCCTTCCTGTGACCTTTCCAGGAAGTGGCCTCAGACAATAACCACAAACAGGTGGCAGCGATTGTTTTCAATAATCAAAGCCCCCAAAAGGCTGCAGCCCAACCCCGTGTGGGAAGCCATCAGCCTTCGCAGAGCCGGAGGAAAAAGAATTTGTTTGCGGAGGTTTGCACCGAACACTGTGTGCCTGGCCCACTTTCCTTAAATGTCTTTGAGACAGGCAATT
>NW_006288889.1:2125878-2126542 GCF_000327345.1 Myotis davidii | reverse complement strand
GACCTTCTTACGGCAAGGAAGAAATGTTAGGGCAGCTCGTTCCAAGTATTTGTGTTACAATTTTATCCTTGCTTGTTGTGGTTTTGTTTTTGTCAGATAACTGTTTCTCCACACTCGGTGTAAAACCACAGAGGAATAGGATGACGAAAGCAGGGCTGGGAATTTTTTAAAAATGACCCAAAATGTGTGACGAGCTGAAAGAAGGAGAGAAAAATGAAGTAAGCAGAGAGTGACGGCACAGCCCGCACGGGCGGGGAAACGCCCCAGAACACTGCACTTGGCTTTCTGTCTCCACCTTTTTCTGAAGAGGTTGAGATGCTGCGCAGAAAACTCTGAGTCAGGCGGCACCACCGCCCGAACCAGGGGGCGGGCCATAAACATTCATGAAGGCCAACAGCCTCGGGCCTCAGGCACACACCGCCACCGCCAGCTTGTGAAGTCAATTCCTAAAAACCCAAACATGTTTCAGGCATGTGGTGCCACCCTGAACCCGGGGGGAATAAATACTTACATCCAAACGAAGCTTGGAAACATGTTTAAATGCTAAGGTAAAGCAAAATATAGTGTTTTGAGCTAAGTGTCTGGACAGCACAGAGGGTGGGAGGTTGGGGTTAGGGAAGAGCCCCCAAGAGCCCCCGTCATTCGCTTAATACATCACTTAATA
>NW_006288889.1:2116797-2125857 GCF_000327345.1 Myotis davidii | reverse complement strand
CTCCTGCATTTATTGAATTTAGAGTCCCATCTGTGGTTGCCTTGGCAGGGCCAGACCAAATGATTGCTGGGACTTATATGGCCCGCGGGCCGGACATTCCCCACCCCTGCTCTAGAGAAAGATATGACCACTTTGAGGCAGCTTTTGTTGACAATTGTCCTGGCTCAAAGCAGAACTCTTAATGAGTCATCTATAAACTATTTTTGTTCTTTAAAAAAGATAGGAGCCAGCTCCCGCCCACCCCAGGACGAAGGGCGTGCGGAGCAGCACCGTGGGCTCTCTCTGGTTTGCGTGGCCGGGGCCGAAAGGCAGCGTCTCGGGGGGCCCTGACTCTGGCAGAGCTGACACAGTGACTCAAGGGAAAACCTGGACAGGTTGAGACTGGGCTCCCCCAAGGGCTACACTCTATATTTTACTTTCTGCCAACAAGTCCCTTACTCCCTAAAGCCATCCCTGCCAAATCTGAACTCGACCAACTTCTTCCCTAAAACCACTGACTAAGAGCTTCAAGAAAACAGCTCATCTTCCAACTCCTTCACATCCTCTGCTCACACACTGGGTTCCCGTGGAAGCGGAGTTATTCAGAGCCTCTGAGCTGGACCATCAAACAAAGACCCATTTTTACAAACTTTCTTCTCCATCAGCCTGCCCACAGGCTAAGCCCGACAAGACCCCCTCCTCACCCCCACCCCCCGGACCCCCAAGTGCTGAGGTGGGCACTCTTGGCACCGGGAGGCCCTGGGCACCCACCACGCACAGCCAGCAAGCTCCAGGTGCCGGCCTGTATGCGTAAGAGGGATTCGCCGCTGAGCTCAGTGTCCAGTGAGCACGCGCCCTCGATACAAACAGGAAGGCATGGAACTAGACTCAGATACCTCCATTAACTTAGCCGAGCCACAGGGCTGATGGAGTGACAGCCAGATGCAAGCCTGAGCCTACGCGGTCCTGCCTTCATACTCATCCTCTGTTCGGCAATGAGCCCCCCCCCCCCCCCCAGACAGTCTTCCCGAGCCCACATCCTCCACATGGCCAAGCCACCCTCTTAAGATGGACTGTTCCAAGTCTCCAGGAGTACTCGGGTCAGGAACTTCTCTGTCCTTTTGAAATACAAAATTTCCTTCACGTGAGCCCTACTTCTTGGTCAGCTTCCACCCCAGGCCGGCTCAGAAGTCCACATGTTGTGGAGCCCTGAGCCCTAGGGAACCTGCACAGGGAGCGCTCTGGGAAGAAGGTGGACCGGAGGGTCTGGCGGAGTGGTCGGGAGGGCCCGCTGTCTCCGTGGCGGCCGGATGGGTCAGTGCCAGCAGGCAGACTATGCGACCTCTGCGAGGCCCAGGCTGCTGATCCCTGACGTGGCTGTGGCCTGACGTGCATCAGGAGGGAAGGTGGCATGTGATGAATAAAGGGGTGTATGCCGAGTCGGCAGGAGAAAGCACTTGACAAGTGTTTGCCCTCAGCAGCATGTTCCAGAAGAGGCCCCAGAACGCAGGCGGAGTAACTTACTCAGAAGCACAGCTAGCAGACCCCAAGGAGGCATCAGAGCACCCAGCCTGCGTCGGACTAACTCCTGCAGGGGGCCATCACACACCCAGAGCTCCCTGCTACAGTCAACAACTCAGCAAACACCAGGCACTACACTAGAAAGTGGGCAACTTTACCTAATGGAACCACAGCCGATGTGAACATCCATGTTATGAAGGACTAGAGGCCCGAGGCACGAAATTCGTGCAAGGCCTTGGCCCCCGCCACCACAGCTTTGTCCAGAAGGAAGGACGGAAGGACGTCTGGAAGGATGTCCAGTCTAATTAGCATATTACACTTTTATTATTAAAGATGTTCAACATGTAAACACACACACACACACACACACACACACACACACAGCCTACCACGGAATGCGGATGCTTTCATTCAGACGACGCAGAACAGGAGACTGCGGCTGATGCCCTGCTTGCTGTGAGCTGACTCTGAGCCGGGCAAGCCACAGAGGCATTTACCAATCTGGGTCACAGTTTCTTCATCTCTAAAAGGCAGGGGTTGGGCTGCTGAGAGTCACTACACCTTCAGGTGCACAGCCCTCTGCTCCAGCCTGGACGTGAGCTTCGTCTGAGCCCTGAGCACCGCTGTCATTTCCAAAGCCCCGAGTTGGGGCTTCATCGGGTAACCTCCAATGGGTCCCCCACTCACTCACATCCCCAGGTAGCAAAGGCAGAGCAGGACTCCAGGCCCTGATTCTCCTAAGTGCCCATCTTGCAGCTGCTTGGGCTGCTCACTGGGTGACACTGATTAGTCACTGGGCTGGGCGCTGGTAGGGACAGGGGCGGGAACAGGTGACACCCGCAGCCGAGATGCCTCAGCCCCTGCAATCGGAGTGGCAAACACCTCAGACATCTGAATTATCCATGAGCCACAGAACTTGCTCATTGAACTGCCACAGTCAGAAGAGGCAAGGACCAAGCTCTAAACCGCCGGCCAGATCTAACCAGCAGGTCCAGGTGTGTGTGCTCAGAGCCCTCTCAGAGCCTCTTCCCCGTCCGCGTGGGCATGGCTCACCGGCTTCTACAGATGCCGCAGCAGCAGTCCCGGCCCACGTGGCCACCCACCTGTGCCCGCGCCCATCACCCACGGGCCCGCTCACTCCCCGAATGCAGGCCAGCCTGGGACCTGAGTCCCGCAGAGGGAGGCCGGTGAAGCCAGGGCGACATCAGAGCAGCCACGCAGCTTCGCCTGCCTTCCCTGGGGCCCTTGCCCCAGAGAACCAGCCACTTGTGAAGGGAACTGGGGCGTGCTGTGAGGGACTCCCTGCTCTCACACAGCCCCCAGGGCGCCCCCCAGAGGCACCAGCAGTGCCGCCAGCAGACTGCCTGCCGAGAACCACTGTTTGAACTCAGCGGGACCCTGCACCACGGGTCACCCAGCTGAGCCCCCGCAAATTCATGACATACAGAAAATGTGAGTTAGAATAAAGGTGTGTTTAAGCGACTCACTTGAGCAGACATTGTTATGCGCGATGGGCGACCAGAAATGCTCAATCCGGAGCAGATTCGAGGCAGCAAATGGGAGCCGGGACAGGACTGGCGAAGAAACACAGAGAAGAGGCCACCGATGGACAGTAACAGGGAGACAGGAAAACTGCAAGGACAGATGCAAGAGCCGAAGGCCACGGAGTTCAGGCCTTCAGAGCAGACACAGAGGGCCGCCTCCTCACGGTGCCCTCCAGGGGTGGGGGGGTCAGCGTGTCGGCACAGACAGCTGGTGTGTAAGGAGCCTCGAGCCATGGAGAGCAGAGGAACTTCTGTCCAGAAGCCTGCGCCTAGGATGGGACAGTGTCGGCACTGGCCATGAGGTAATAATGTGACAGCACCTTCACTAGCTCCGCTGCTTCTGCCCCAGGAAGGGAGAGCGCAGCCAGAAGGAGGGAGGAAGTGGATGGATGTGGGGTCCATTCCCGGCAGGAAGGGAGTCGAGGAGAAGGCTCTGGGCTCCAGGGTGAAGGAGGGAAGACGCGAGAGGACGCGGGCAGATGCTTCTCCCTCTTCTGGGCTCAGAAACTGCAAAAGTAGAAGAGGAGGCGCTGGCGGCAGAGGTGCTTTCTCCTGCTCCCGGTGTGCTCTCTCGGGATCCCGCTGCAGCAAACAGGAGCCGTGAGCCAGGGCCATGAGGGAGGAGGGCAAGGCGGCATGGCGAGGGAGGGAAAGGGTCTGAGTAGCTCCCTGCTAGCCTCGGGCCTTCGCCAGCTAGGAGAGGGTCCAGCTGCTCCCCTGGGCCTCCCGTGCAGGAGACCGGCCTGGTGATGAGGAGCGAGACCCCCGGAGCTGAGGCTGAGGGCATGCAGTCGGCAAGGAGCCGTGCGGCCGACTGGAACCATGCTTACCGGCTGGTGAATAGCCACATAGGCCTGACTCTCCACCCTCCGCCACCCTGCGCCCTGCTCCCCGTGGTCCGCGTGGCCCCTGTGCTGATGGGCAGCGCTTCACCTGCGGCTGGTAAACATTTTGAGTATCACTGGCACCGGTCGCCAGTCCATGCGGGAGAAATGATGGCACAGCCAAGATGTGAGGGCCTGTGGAGCCACAGGAGGCACCGTGGGACCATGTGGCATGGGCCACGTCATTGGCTCTGACTGGGCCGAAAGGCAGACGATGGGTTTTCCCAGCAGCAGATTCCAACACCCACGATGGCCAGGTCCAGGGGCCTCTCCGTGGGGGCCAGGGATGACCTGCAGGCCAGCAGGGGACTAGCCACCGCCCCTCACGCCTGGGGACACAGCCTCCCCTGTGCTCAGGTGCCTTCCTGGCTGGAAGAGGGTGAGAGGTGAGAAACTGAAAGACCGAACTTCTCCCCGGAAGAGATAGCAGTTCCGAGAGAGGCCAACTGAGCCCATCAAGAGGGGGCAGCGTGTACTGGTAGGTTTAACTCCTTTTTCCTGATGACAAGGGGCCTCAGGAGACTCTTATTAGAAGAGTTAGTCAAGGTAACTCTGTGCCTTTGATCCGCAGTGAGTATAAATTTTGACCATACTACATACAGCTCACTAACATTTCCTTCCAAAAGTGTTACAGCACCAAGCAGATGGCATTTCTTTTTACACCAGCAGGTCATCTTTACTCTCCGGGTGACATGCCCACCGGAATGGCCTGGCCACCGAGGGCCACAGAGGCAGCAGCATCCCCTGTCCTGTGTCCGGTGTGGCCATGAGAGAGAAGTCAAGCTCACGCACAAAAATAAAAGATAGAAGCCCCCTGAGTTGGATCTGCACTGGGTGGGGAACCCCGTGCTGCAGGGAGGCTGTCTTTGGCCTGAAGACAGCCTAAGCTTCCTGGGTTTCCACCACCCCAGAAAGCCCTGCCAAGAAAACATGTGCTCTACCCGGGCCTGGGCAAGGCCGCGTTCCCTCCTTCGGGCTTCTCTCAGCTCTCCCACGCCAGCCACCCTGCTCGCTGGTGGTCAGAACAGCTCCCTGGCCCTGGCCATCTGAGAGCCAGGCTGATCCCCTGGCCCTCAACCGACCTCTGAGCCACGCGAAGTGGTGGAGAATCGTGTTCACCAATATCTGGAACTCTCCTGTTTGGGGCACACACAGGAGTCCATTTCTCTGCACATGCGGCATGGCCACATGACGGTGATCAGGCCGAGCCACTTCTCTCCTGGCGCCCTCCCCCAGCCCGTTCTGCGGCCACCGTGAGCCCTGAGCCTTGTTTGTCACACAGGGTGGCAGGCCGTGCTGCCAGGAGGCTGAGGCCCTCTCTATCCACGGCCCACGCACTGCTTCCTGCTGCCCGGGACAGCACACATGTCACAGCCGCCAAGGCCGGCAGAGCCCTGCAGGCTGTCTTCTGGCACCAGCCTCGTAAGGCCCCAGCGCCATCAGCCTGGCACGCTGACCGCTGGCAACACGGAGCATGAGCCAACCACTGTGATCTACTGAGCTACTGAGGTGATCACTGCAGGATAACGGACTGGCATGCACAGAGGTCAAAGGGCAGAGCTGGGCCTCAGGCGCGTTTTCTATTGCTGTGTAGTCAACTGCCACTCACTCAGTGGCTTCACACCACACCCACCGCTGAGCTCACATTGCTGGGGGAAGGCGTCTGGCCTCAGCTTGGATGGGGTTGGACTCAGACTGACATCAGCCTCAGGGTCCTTTTCCAAGTGCGCACGCTGCTGACAGAGCTCTGTGCTGTCATCTACCTGGAGGTCGCCACTTCCTGCCCCAGGGCTCCCCACGCGGCCAGCTGTCGCCTCCCGCTCAACAGGACACCAGATGCTGCTTCACATCTCCGGTCTCTCGACTCTGACCTCTAGGCCTTCATCTATGGAGTCCACTGGCTGCTCACACACACCCAGATGGTCTTCCTTTTATTAATGTCAAATCAACCGCCTGGGGACCTAAATTACACCTGCAGAATTCCTTCCCCTTGCCCCAGCAGGTGACCTGGTCAAGCACGTGACAGCCCATCCTAGTCATACACCCACCCTCGCTCAAGGGGAGGGGCTTAGCCAAGCCACGGGGTCAGCTTCAAATTCTGCCTCTTCCAGACATTGAGGGAAATGCTCGGGGGAATAGAAGCGCTAGGAAGTGCAGGGTCATCCACAGCTTTGCACTGACCTCTTCTTTGCTCCTAAACAAGAACACCTCGCCTGCAGCCTTGCAGCACGGACATCACCGTGGGAAGTGCCAAGTCTCAGGCTCCACCGACCTGGCGAGTCAGAGCCATCTGCACGTCAACAAGACCTGGGGTCGAGGAGCACTGCCGCTAGGATTGGCTTCATTATGTATTTTTGTTAATCCTCATGCAAGGATACTTTTCCATTGATTTTTACGGAGGAGGAGCAACGGAGAGAGGGAAACATTGATGTGAGAGAGGCACATCGACTGGTTGCCTCCCACACGTGCCCTGACCAGAGCCGGGGATGTGCCTGCAACCAAGGTATGTACCCTTGACCGGAATCAAACCTGGGACCCTTCAGTCCGCAGGCCGACGCTCTATGCTCTATCCACTGAGCCACACTGCTAGGGCAGGATTGGCTTATTCTTAAATAAAGCAGGCACATGGAGTGAGCTTTGAGCGGCTCCTGAAAGAGCCCCGGGGTCTGACGGGGATGACGACCATGGTGCTGATGCTGTGAGGATGTTGAAGATGGTGATGACAGCTAACACGGACCTTCCACCAGAGAGCGGGTGAAGTTTGAAAATGTATTATTTCTTTTCATTTTCCCAGCATTTTATGAACTACATGCTATGATTTTTGTGTTAAGAGATGAAGACGTTGAGGCTTACAAATGTTAAAGAACTCCAAGCACAGTGGGACCATGTCACTGGCTCTGGGGGCGGAGTCCTGAGGCCGAGGGAACACAAAGAGCAGTGGTGGGGCCGGGTTTGGGCCTCATCCTTCAGCTGAGGGTTGTACGACCAGGTGTTAAGCTAACAAACTGGGATCGGGCCAATCCCACCTGTAAATGTGGATCATTCAGCCGCAGCGTCGTGCTCCTTTCCACAGACCATCCCGTCCGAGGGCGGGCGCATCGGCTGGCCACAGGCCCGGCCCGCAGGCCTCCGGGTGGCCTCGCGTCTGCAGTCCCCAGTGAAGTGCACGTATTCTTAAATTTCCTCTGGGCATGGCAGACACATTTGGGGTGTGACTACCTTCCAGAGATTCTTAAAAGTAACTAAGAACCCTGCTCTCTAACCCACCCTTTTCTTCTGATGAGTGAACTAGTATCCAGAAACATAAAGTTATGTTCCTAAGCCAAACAGCAAGGTAACTGCCACGTCTTAAACTGGCTCTTGGCCCCAAAGTCAAGTGCCACAACCATTTGCCTCCTGCTCATTGTGAAACAGGGGCTCTTCGCTAGAGCATGTGTCAGAACGCTTGCAGGGAGCGGATTACAGCTCCTCAGACTTCTCTCTCAATTGTGCTACTGGTGAGTCTAATGCCCGTTTATTCCCTGAGAACCATCACACAGACGGCAGGACAGAGCACAGGTTTGGAAGGAAAATAAGTCTCGGGGAGGAGGGCGAGCGGTGGAGCAGGCAGTGCCTCGACCTCGGTGCACTGATGCCTGGATTCCAACCCGAGCCCCCGACGTCCAGGGCCTGGCACAGGTCTATGAAAGCTCCCGGGCAGTTCGAATGCTCACAGCGAGAGCCACTGGCGCACGGTCTCTGAGGGGCGAGAGAGCCCACATCTACCCGTCACTGTTTCCCTCACGGCCCCACGGGGACCGGCCCATCAGCTGGTCACAGACTTCCACCCTTCCCACCCCCTGCCGTCCTCCTCCCTGAAGCAGCATTCTGTGGGCAGAGGACAGAACCAATGACGCTGAGGCCAAGTTCCAGACGCGGCTGGGGTCAGCGGTGCCTGCTGAGCCTGCTTCTCCATCTGTCACACAGAACAACCTGCTTCAGCCCCCTCTCCAGCACTCATGTCACGCCGCGGGCACGCTCTGTGAGTTCTGTTTCCAAACGGCCTCCCAGGCTTTGGTGCTTGAATAACTCGTAGGTTTGCCACTGGACGCGAGACCTCGTCTTACTCCCAAGGACGTGGTTCTCGACGTGGCTCCCAGACGTGGCTTCGCCTTGGGAGTTAGAGATGCAAGTCCCGGCCGCACGTGTGCGCACACGTGTGTGCACACGGGAAGGCATGCACACACGGGCGCGCACACACGCATGCACACACGGGCACATGCATGCACAGGTATGCACACATGCGCACACACACAGGCATGCACATGCACACACACACACACACAGGCATGCACACACACAGTCAGTACGTCCGACGGGGCCCAGGCTGTGCTGTAGCAAGCCCTTCAGGTGATGCTACAGGTGCACACGTTTCAGAATCGCTGGCCTAAGTGTCCCCAAATGTCCCATCAAGAGAGCAGGTCATGACCAAGGGCCCCTATGGAGAGAGCGGGGAGTGACCACATAGAAAGACAACCCACTCTGTGCCCCTTGCACCACTCAGTCCTTCATCACCAGAGGCCGACTGCACTCCTGGGGCGGGGGTGGGCCCGGATCGGGGAGGGCCCGGATCGGGGAGGCGCCTATGAATCCTCTGTTCCCCTCATTGTTTGTGGTCCAGCAGTTGGCCTTTGGAGGTCAGGTGGGAGTGGGGCTGCTGAGGGGAAGGCCTGCTTCAGGTCTGGAAGATGCTCCCAGGCCACCCAGGAGCAAGCAAAGCAGACAGAGGTCTCCTTCTCGCCTTGTAGGAGTCACAGGGGCTGAAAGGCGCCTGAAGCGGACAAGACCGCATGCGGTGAAGCTCAAGGCAAGGGCTCCCTTTATTCCTCACCGACCTGGTGGCAAGGAACCCTCTGTTCTCTTGGGAAGGCAGAGTCGAGAGAAGCAGGCCAGGGAGAGGGCAAGCGTAGTGGGCAGGGTGCGGGTTGGGGGGTGAAGGGGGGGCGTAGCAGGCAGACCCCTTGCTGGGGGGGCAGGGAGCCAGCGGCTGCACTGCCTCAGGCTATAGAAGGGGTCCTGCAGAGATGATAAGATGATGGCACACTGGGCCCCCCGCCCCCATCCATAGGGCTCCGGGAGCTGCAGGAGAGTGA
>NW_006288889.1:2114322-2116761 GCF_000327345.1 Myotis davidii | reverse complement strand
GAAGTGGGGGAGGGGGGTGTCTCCTGGTGAGGCAAGTGCGTCTGCAGGTCTGCAGCACCTGCCTCGGGCCAGGGCCACCCTCCTGCTTCCCGCCCTGAGGCCCTCCTCCTCCAGCTCACTCTGAACAGATGGGGAAACTAAGGCACAGGGAGCGTAAAAGTAAATTGTGTCATTAATTTCATGATAATTGGGGGGTAAAAGTATTTTTAAAGAATCGTGCCCAGTTTTATTATCTCATGAGCATGAAGCAAGGTAAGCTTAACCCTCCTGGCTGCTCATTACTGGCAAGCCGCTGGCCTGGGTGGGTGACGCCTGCAACGACGCTCCTGCACTGATGTACAGCCTCTTTCAGACAGTCCCTCAAACAGACAGGACATCATACTGCTCATCAGAGGCAAAACCTCTGGCCTCAGGGCTCACATTCTCCCAAGACAACCCGTGAGCTGGCTTCAGCCAGCGGGCGTGCAGGTCAGAAAAGCTGTACTCACTTTAAAAAGAAGACAGGCCCGGCAGAGAGCCCCATACCCCATCGAAGAGGGAAGTCATTCCGGTGTAAGCCCCAGGGCAGGGCCTCCGCGGTGGGACCTGTCCCCACAGCTCCTTCCCTCTGACGGAACCCCAAGCGCTGGCCAGGCAGCTTCTCTCGCAGGAGGTGTCAGACGCCCCTGCGCCGGGCCTGCCGGGCAGAGAGAGCTGCCGGCCCAGAGCCATGGTCGCCTGCACACAGCGAGGCAGGTCCCCGAGGAGCACCTGGGCCCAGCGAGGCGGGAAGCCACCCGGACACCTCAGCAGGCAGCACCGTGTCCCGCCGCCCAGCGCTCCAGCCCGCTCACTCTCCAACTTACCTGCAGCTGCGTTTTCCACCTGCGGCTTCTCCTCCCGGGAAGGCTGCCAGGCCTGGCTTTCGCCTGGGTGAGGCTCCGCGTCGGGTCAGGGTATATATCCTTGTCCTCCGGATTTCCTAATCGCCTGTGTCACTCTGCCCGTGGCGGTGGCGTGGACACACCTTTTCCCTCCTGGCAGGGAGCCGCTCGTGCTGATGCGCCCCACTCAGATGGGGAAGTGGCCCAGGCAAGTGCGTGAGCTTCCCTATTTTCTGTGACTCGCTAAGCTGCGTCCCTCCAGCCACGAGGCAGGTGGCGTTCCATGGCTGCACTTCCCCGACAGGCCCTGCTAGAGGGAGAGGATGTTCCGGCCCCAGTGGGATGGTAGGGTTCCCCTGGGGCCCTCCGGGGCTGAAGGAAGGTGATCCCGGCGCCCTGTTTACAGGGTTTTCATTGTTAACTGAAGGAAGGGGGTGATTTTTAAATCTCTATTTCCATCTGGACTTGCCTGACTGAGAGCTTGCACTCTGAAGATGAGAGTTTGGGTCTAGGTCATGTCTGTACACCTCATGTGTCTCCAGGCTTCCCTCAGAGTGGCTCTGACAGCTCCTGCTCCCCACCCCCACCGCCATCCCCCCTCCTTCCAGGGAATTCGAAGGGCGGAGGGGCTTGTCCGGGCCGGACGGATGCACAGGGCCGACGCCTGCCCCTCACGCGCTGAGGGAGGCCTGCGCCCACCCTGATGCACTCGGTGCTGAGGCTCTGCCGGTGAGAAGCTGACGCAGGAGCTCTTTCCGAGGAAACGGGAACTCGGACCGAGCTGCGGGCTGCAGCCCAAGGACCCAGAGCCTCGGTCCGTCTTTGGCGAACAGGGAAAACGCAGCCTGAGAGAAGCAGTGCTGGATCTACATGGAGACTTCGAGGCAGCCAAAGCCAGCACCATGTTCCGGGAAGAGCACACCGAGGGGCCACGGGTGCGGGAGCGGCATGAGTGGAGCCTGCCACGTCATGACAGGGTACACGCTGATGGATCTGTGAATACCCCCGAGATGGAGCGTTGGGCAAGGGGCAAACATCACACTGTATCCACGTTTATTCTCTTTCCCAGGACCGGGGGAACATTTGTATTTGTTCCACAATTGCGTAATGGTAAGACTGGAGAATAAGCTATAACCTGGGGTCAAGCCAAGTAAGTTTCAAAGGTGTGAATTCACCCCAGCAGGAAAGTCTCACAAAATACCATCGTCATCCCAGGATATAGGGCATGAGAATGGCCGAGGCCTCGCTACCCACAGAGGCGCCGGACGCTCCTCCCGCCTGGCCCGCCTCGGCTGGGACCCTGCTCACTGAACAGCACAGGCCACCCACAGCTCAGCACAGGCCGCCCGGCACGGCCAAGCAGAGGAAGTGAAATCACGCAATCTGCCTCCGGCCGCACTGAGGCGTAACTGCTGGTCTTGTGATCCTGAAAGAGGAATTTACATAACTTCACCTCAGACGCACCTCATTTACCAACTTTCCCCTCAGCCACCAGGGACTGTGTGAACAGGCCACTCACGCCTCACACCCAGCAGCCCCCAGCGTCTGCCTCCGGGGGCGGGGGGTGGGCGGGCAA
>NW_006288889.1:2113676-2114066 GCF_000327345.1 Myotis davidii | reverse complement strand
TCCCCACCAGCTCGTGAGAAAGAGACCAGGCACGGAATGTTCCAAAATATCTCGAAATCCTCTGAGGGTTGGGTTGAAAGTCACCCAGGACGCTCACTGCAAGGACTGAAGCAACGAGGTTTCGGTTTTTAGACCCAGGTCTTTCCAAAACCTGCTGTTGCTCAGAAACCAGCGGAATCCTCAGAAAACCCTGTGGCCAGACTCCAGCCCTTCCCTCCGTGATGTGAGGCCAGGGCGGGAGCGGAGCAGGCGGGAGAGGGGAGGGCTGCGCTGGCCTGTCAGGTGCTGTAACAGGGACTACTCGCCTCTGGCTTTATGAGACCGCCTCTCTCATCTTGTCCCACAAACTCACTCACTGTATCAGACCAGAGAGAGCAAGGGGGGGGAGGG
>NW_006288889.1:2086054-2113604 GCF_000327345.1 Myotis davidii | reverse complement strand
GAGACCGCCTCTCTCATCTTGTCCCACAAACTCACTCACTGTATCAGACCAGAGAGCAAGGGAGTGGGGGGAGGGGGCCCGGGAAGGGTGGGGGGGAGGGGCACCTGTAATGCTTCCGACAATAAAGAGAAACTTAAAAAGAAAAGAAGGTGCAGTGTGAGGAGGCTGCCCCGGGCAGGACAGCTGTCTGAGCCACGGCAGCCCGGCCAGAGCAGAGGCTGCTGACCGCAGACCTCCCCTGGCGGTGGAGCCTCACTGCTGCTGGTTCTGACGGGAATCTGCGCCCTCCGCCTCCCTCTACATGCGGGTTCCTGGCTGTCCTGGCCGACCTGGTCAGCGAGCGAAGCAGTTTCCGGTGCCTTGCGACACGCCTACGGGCGCCGCGGCCTTCTCCTTCCTGCCCTGGACAGGCCTTTGGCACCTGCCAGGCAGCATGGGGACCCGTTTCATCGGCAGCCACCCCACACGCACCTCATTTACCAAGTTTCCTTGTGCAACTCTCCCAACTGGCATCGGAGTGGCCGCCTCTTCCCCGCCTTCCGGCCCTCCCTGGGGCCGGTTTTCAGCCCGGCCTTCCCCTGGGCCTGCGAGGCAGCATATGCTCGTTAAGGCCATAAGGTCAGCTCGGCAATCAGACCTGTAGAGTGAGGTCTGAGGCCGGCCATGGGCAGCCGACCGCCGCGGAGGCAGGTCTGCGTCCCAGAGCAGGAGAGCGGCGTTCCCTCCCTATTAGTGAGTCAAGCACCAACGCCAGAGGGAAACCTGGGCGGCAAGGGCTCCTCGGTGTGAAGAGAAGGCGGTGAGCCGTTCTGCATGGGGTCCCTCGTGCTGCTGCCACAAACCACCGCCAGCGCAGGCTCACACAGCACCAACCCGCGCTCCCCGCCCGGTCCATTGGGGTCAGGCTGGCGGCTCGGCGCTGACCAGGCATGGGCAGTGCTGGTCCTCCCGGAGGCTCCAGGCAGAACGCTTCCTACCTTTCCCAGCCTCATAGCATGTCCTCCCTGCGACCGCCCCGACTGTCCACCTGCACACGGCTTTCCTCCCGCTCCCACCGTGGTGGGGCCTTCCTCGCCTGGCCCCTCTCCCAGGGCCCCATGATGAACCCTGAAAATCCCTCATTTCACCACATCTGAGCCCCGTCTGCCACATAGGTAACTTATCCTGGGTGCCAGGGACTGAGGGGCGTGTTTAGGCCAGTCCTCAGCTTCCACGGCTCCCCATTCCTGTGGCCGCGCTGTGTGCCTCATGGCCTGCGCCGCAGGCGGGGTTGGCATGGCCGGGCTGGGGGCACAGCACCCAGGACTCAGGGCGCCTCCACAGGGCAGGCCAAGGGCGCGTGGCGCTTCCAAGGTTCGCGGGAGAGGGTGCGTTTTGTGTTCAGTGCAGAGGAAATCCCAGCTGTGGTGGAGGCTTTCTTCCAGCCTTCCTTCCGCTCCCTCCTCCTCGCCCTGGCTGTCAGCGGGACACTGGGCAGGGATGGGGGTGCCAAGGGCCCAGGACACCGAGGGCCGCCTGCTCCCACCAACCTCCCACCGAATTTTTTTTGTGGGAGGGCAGCGAGGAGCGGGTCCCATTGTGCCACTGCCCCGGGGCGCCCAGCCCAGCCCACCGCTCCTCCAGCCGCAAGCCTTCCCTCCCTGGGCCTACTGTCTCCCCTGAGGGGATGGGTGCCCTCTCCCTCAGCCTTGCCCTTGCCCTTCACCTGGGACAGCCAGTGCTGGGCCATGGCCGCGCTACAGGCCGGCAGCCTGCACTGCGTGGGCAGGAAGGTGGAGAACCCAGTGCTCAGGCTCGGAGGGGAGTCCCGGTGCTCCCGGGGGCACTGTCCACCCCAGCGCTCTGCACCCAGCTCCTGCTCGGTGCCCCAGGGGAGCAGGAGGACGTGGCTTGCTTTCCAGCCTGGGCCCAGCTGAGAGAGAAGAACCCAAATCATTATGACCTCCACACTCTCCCGCTGCCTTAGTGCCTGTCTTCTTCATGGCCCAGAGCTGGGGTGCCGCCCACCACGAGCCTCCCCCCCCCTCTCTCGCCAAGCCGCTCCATCTCTGCGACAGGAGGTGGCAGAGACCCCTGGGCCTGTCTGCGCCCAGAGCCAGCCCTCAGCACCGCCCCTCACGGAGGCCGCCGCCTCACAGTGACACAGAGACTCCCCTCAGCGCGGTGCCCACCACCCCATGAGCTGTCCCAGCGCTCCTGCTGGGAACAGCCACAGTAGCTGAGCTGTTAAATTACCTTTGGACTCCTAAGAAAGGTGGCTTATTAAAAAGTGGTCCCTAACCCCCAGCAAGCCCCAGGCTGTGGGAGGATCGCCCCTGGCGCTGAGCCCAGGCCGCCAGCGCTGCCTTGTGGGCTGGCAGTCGCCGCCCGCTCCCTGGGGCTGAGTCTGGCTCCTGCCGGGAGAAAAGCAAGTGCTGGATGGACTCCCAGGCTGACACACTGAGGGCATCAGACAGAGACAGCAGCAGCTCCGGCGGCCCAGACCACACAGGGCTCAGACTCGGTTTCCTGCGCGCTCAGCGCGGCCGCGGGAGCATCCCCACCCCCAGCCACTTGTCACTGCCGGGCACCTGAGAGCTCACCTTCCCTAGAGGGACAGGACAGCAACAAAGATGTGAACGAGAGTGTGGATTTGTAACAGCCAGACGCTGGCTAAGCCTACCCAGCACTCAGGCTCCCCACACAGGACAGCCTCTCACCCCCAGAGCCGTTCAAATACCAGTTCCCGGGTGTGGTCTCAGCAGCCAGCACTCCCCATCCTGCTCAGAGAGTCCGCAGGGCATCAGCCCACGGCCCTGGGGCGTCCCAGCCGCCACCTGACTACCCCACTCCAGGAAAAGCCGGCGTCGATCATGCTGACACCTGGGAACAGGTCTAGGTGAGACGTGCCCTGACTCTGTATTGAACGGGCTGCTAAGTGAGAAACCATATCCTGCAGGTACCGTGATGCACCACGAAAGTCAGGCGCACACGCACCGTGAGGGTGCACTGACAACGAATCGCAATGACTGGTTCCGGCGTCTCGGTTCAGAACCTCCGGCATCCTGGGCCCGCTTCCAGGCCAGCTACACACCGCCCCCTCCTTTCAGTGTCTACATCCCAGCAACTCAGGGCATCTGCTTCTCGGAGCCTGCGAGTCTAACAGGTGGCAGATGGGCTCTACCCGACCCCGGTCCATGCCTCTCCCGCTCACCCACCCTAGCTCTGCCTCGGAGATGAGGACCCCGACGCCATCCTGGACACTCGTCAGTGACAAAGTGACTGAAAGGTCACTCCTGGGCTCCCACAGGCAGCATGCCCAGCCGCCGCCTCCTGGGCCTGCCCCGAGGGGTCAGACCTGGGAAGGGCACTGAGGAATCCCAGTCCCAGCCTGTCCCGTAGCCCTGCTGCGCTGGGGGATGTGCTGGCTTCTCTAGGATCCAGCCAATGGGGGTTGGTCCTCTGTGGGTCTGAGCCCCGAGCTGGACTCCGCTGGACAGGGAAGCAGAGGAGCCTGTTTTTTACAAGCCGCTGGTCAAGATTTGGGGGCATCTTTGGCCAAAGGTGAGTGGAGCTAAGAGAACGCATCGCTGGCGCTCATTAGACCATCGTGTGCTTTGTTCTCGTGGAGGGTCACAGCTCCGCAGACCGTGGGCAGGACGAGGCCACGACCCAGCACTGGTCCCCCGTGAGGAGCTGCCTGGGGGTGCAGCACCTCCTCCCACAACATCCGCGCCTGCTGTGTGACAACAGTTCTGAAGAAGCAGATGGAGAAAAGCACTTCCAAACTCGGCAGGTGCCCCTGGGGCTGCCAGGTCCCCGCAGCTGCGCCCGCCGGTGGAGCGGTCCTGGGCCCAGGCCCACCTGGGCTCCTAGCAGCTTCAAAGCTGCAGCGTGGATTCTGCCGCTGAGAGAAGAAGCCGCGGTGCTGGCTGCTCTCCTCGAAGCCACTCACCGCTAGTCAGTGCCCGGCTCCATCATGCATTGGGTCCCCGGGACTAAGCCCTCATCCCGGCCGCCCTGCGCCTTCAGTGCTGTATGTACTGGCAGCCCCTTCTCAGCGAGGGAAGCTGAGGTGAGCAGACATCCAGGAACCTGTCGAAGGAGCACAGGGCTCTCCGCATGTCTCCTTCCCTGCAACCAAAAAGCAGACAAGCTGGGCCCCGGCTGCTGCCTCACAATGTGCCCTGAGCTGGGACTCAGGCCTTTGCAAAGAAAATCAAGTTACAGTGAGGCCACTAGGGTGGGCCTGGTGCGATGTCCAAAGGAGAGATCTGGACCAAGACAGCAGGAGGGGAGGCGCTGTGAGAGGAGAGGCTGCTGCAGCCCCGGCTCCGAAGGTGCTGGACCCCCAGAGGCGGGAAGGCCGTGGGGTCCTGCGCTGGAGCGGTCCGGGGGGGCTGACCCCGCCATCGGGGACATCAGCCTCCAGTGCTGAGACACAATAAGCCGCACAGAGAGTTGGGGTCAGAGCTAAGTCTCTGGTGAGGAGCCCGGGCTCCTCACCCCACTGCACAGGGTGGCAGGGGGGACAGTGCAGCTCAGCGCCAGCACCCGGGCAGCTCGCGGTCCTGGGGGTGGAGGTGGTTAGCTGAGAATGCCACAAAGATGGAATAGGCTCCATTTACCAGCTCCTATTAAATATTCCGAGAATCCTGGCCAGTGTGGCTCAGCGGGTAGAGCATCATCCCGTGCCCCTTCGATTCCTTGTCAGGCCACACGCCCGCGTCACAGGCTGGATCACTGGGAGGGGGCGGGCAGGAGGCAGCCAATCAATGATTCTCTCTCATCATTGATGTTTCTATCCCTCTCTGCCTCTTCCTTCCTCTCTAAAAATCAATAAAAAATCTTTTAAAAAAATATTCTGAGACAGTTAAAAGATACAAAAACAATGCAATACACAGATGAAACCCATATAATTTTAATAAAACCTATACAATTTTATTAACCACTGTCAATCCAATAAATTTAATTTTAAAAAACACTATTGTTTTCCTACATAAAATACAACATACAAAGAAAAATGGCAAACATCCCCCACAGAGCGAAGCCATGCCTGAGGCCCCAGCGAGTAGCGACAGAGCAGGATGCCACATGCACGCCCTGAGGCCCCAGTGAGTAGCGACAGAGCAGGATGCCACATGCACACCCTCAGCGAGGGGACGGTGCTGCTGTTTTCTTTTCCTAACAATCTTTCCTCGGGGGCGCTGAGCCTATCGCACGCATTCCATCAAGAAGTGAATCAAATCACTTCGCTCTTCTTGCCAAGCAGAGGAAGGCTAGGGGCGAAATACCTTCCCAGGTGGCGGGTGAGAGGCCCTCCTCAAACCTGCCACCCCCCACTTGGCCACACCCAGGGTTGGCTCTGGGTCCCAGACCAGGCACAGGAGTAGACCCTGCCCCAGGAGTAGACCCTGCCCCACTGACCTTAAACATTCCCCCGAAAAACAGGCACTGGTGAACTGGGGATGGGGGTACACAGCAATGTCAGCTGCTACTCGTGGGCCTAACAAACATTAAGCACCTGCGGAGTGCAAAGGCGAATACATGATTCCCTACTTGCCGGTGGCCTGGGCACAAACAGTGACCCCCTGGCACTCTGGTCTGCTCCTCTGTGCCCTGTGGGCTCTAGGTCTCCAATGAAAGCAGCACCGAGCACAGTGCTGTGCACAACGTAGAACACCAGTCAGGTCAGCCCCACACACGGCCATCAGCCGCTTTGCAGCTCGTGACACTGGGCATGCGAACAGCCAGCATGAAGGCTGTGGGTGAGCAACGCCTGGACAAAGCTCTCCACTCCTCCCAAAGCCAGGCGCTGGCTGCCCTGCGCCAGCCTCGCTGCAGACCCTTGGCCCGCACCCCTGTGCACAGCCCGCCCTGCGTGCTGGGACCAGCCTACCTCAGTCAGAGGGAGCTTAATGGCCCCATGCTATTGGCTCAGCCACGCTCGGCCTGCCTGCCCTGTCAGGCTGGGGCCTGCAGGAGCAGCTCCTGGCAGGTTCCCAGGTGGAAGGGGGAGGGGGAGGTCAGAGGCCAGGTGCTGGAGGTGGTGGAATCCACAGAGGCGAGGGGTCAGGTGCAGAGCAGGTGGGTGGGAACAGGAGGGAATCTGAGGTGGTGACATGGCCCATTCCACAGACATCCTGGGCTCCTGCCTGGCCCGGCCTGTGGCAGAGCCCTGAGGCAGCAGGCTGTCCCCACAGACCCCTGGTTCTGGTGACCAAGCCCTCGCCTTCTTCCTATGCCCAGCTCCACCGGGCACCCAGTTTCATAAAAGGAGACAGAGGAACTGATGCAGTCCTTTCTATGCTCTCGGCACTGGGTTTAATACACAACATAGCCTTTCCTTGTAAAGTCCCAAGCCACCAAGCGCCGAGCTATGCCACTCTGCAATGAGGTGCAGCAAGCCTGTGTCCCGCGGCGAGAGGAAGAGCCAGACTCCACCCGGAGGGCCTCAGCCCGAGCCCTGCTCCTGCTCCCGAAACCTCCTGCCAGGCTCACCCAGGCCCCACGCCCGCGCCCCTCACTCTGCACCCCGCGCCCCAGGCCCTGGCCTGGATGGAATGGACGCAAGTGGCCTGGCCTCTGTTGTCTGCTTCTAGAACTTCCCCGACTTGTCCAGGGACTTGAGGCCTGTCTCTGAGTGACACCTCTTCCGCCTGGTCAGTCTTCATCCCACAGAGCCCTGGTCCTCACGACATCTTTCAGAACTAGATGCTCAGCCCGGCCGGAGTGGCTCAGTGGTTGAGCCTCAACCTATGAACCAAGAGGTCACGGTTCAATTCCCAGCCAGGGCACATGCCCAGGTTGTGGGCTTGGTCCCTAGTGGGGGCATGTAGGAGATATATAGATATATAGATATATAGATATATATTTTTAATTTGTGGGGTTTTTTATGAAAAAAGAAGTGGATTCTCAGATTGGGCTGCAGAGCTGGGAGGCCCCTGGGAACTCCTGGTTCAAAGTGCAGCGGGCGGGGCACCCAGCCCGCCAGAGGCACTGGCCCCCAGCACACGGAGTCTCCGCTCTGGACGTGGTCAGGGACTGAGTGGCCGCCTCCTGAGCGGACGATGCTTTTCATCTTCAGAGAAGGTCTTGGCCACACAAAGCCATGAATACTCTGGTACCAGCCAGCGCAGTGACCAGTCACACCATGGTCCTTGGTGGTCTCTCTAGTGGACAAAGCCCGGACATGGCCTTGCAGCTACGGGACCCAGGCCTGGCCCAGGCCTGTCACGCTCCACCCTCAGCTGCAGCTTCAGCCATCCTGTCCATGGGCTCCAGGCCCAGAGACCCGTCCCAGACACCACCTTCCCAGCCAGCACAGGCCCTGCAGTGCCAGGCAGGACTGTCCCCAGGTTACCACGCGCAGCAGCACCAGCCTCTGCGAGTCACAGTTGAGTTTTGTCCCTGCAACACCAAGGCCACACACAGCAGGCACAGGAGCCAGGGCTCACCCAGGCCTGCGCTTCCTTCCAACAGCGGAGCCCCTGCACTCCGTTCCCGCAGGTCCTCCCACTGCCCTGGGAAAGGAAGGTCTCGGCAGCCCTTCCTTGGAGCAGAGCTGTCCCCAGGGAGGGGCAGAGCATGGACAGGCCTTGACCTCCCAGAGAGTGTGGAGACCCTTCGACACAGCCCCCCACGGGAGCGCCTCCCTCCCAGACAGACCAGCACTGGGGCCCATCCCACATCTCCAGCCAGGCCTTTGTCCAGCTGTCTGTCCTCCATTGCTCACACCTGGCTCTCTCCATGAGGTTGAGAGGAGGGAAGGAGGCACCCAAAGTGATGGGCGGTGGGGTGGCATCCATGGCACCACCGGCTTCCTAGCCTGCCCAGCAGCCACCCAGACGGAGACATTCCGTCTCTCCACGGTGCCCTGTGGGCCTGCTCTCCACGCGGCAGAAGGTGTCCCAACTGTCTGGTCTCCTGTGGACTTCAGCCCAGGCCCCTCCTGATGCTGCCCTGGGCCCCGTCTGCAGACGCTGCCATGGTGGGTCTGCGTGTGGCACGGGCAGGGTTCTCAGGTGCCAGGAGACCGCCAGCGCTTGTTGCGTGAAGGCGCCGCCGCCATGTGCTCTGAGCGGGACCTGCCCTTGCACAGCTACGGGATGTGTTTGCAGACACATCCAACTTTCCCGTCACGTCTCAGGGTCACAGAGGGCTGCAGGCTTCCACACTGCGCAGTGAATGGGAGGGAGGTGCCCTCGGCTGCACACCCCAGTGGACAGCACCTGCTGGGGAAGAAGTCGCCGAGGGAGGCGGGCAACCCACAGCCTTCCGCCAGGAGCAGGAGAGACGCCTGAGGCCCACCTCTGCCTCGTGCGCATACAGACATTTAAACTAAACTCCCCTATTGTCCAGCGAGGACACAAACATCGTGTCCTATGGGTGGGCTCAAGGCACGCCTCGCTCTCCGTTCTCGGAGGAACTCCGACAACCACCTGGCGGGAACTATTCAGTGCAGACAAACGCCAGGCCAGCGTTCGGCCACTAGGATCCCCGGGACCTGGGCTGGACACAGGGTGGCCCCGGGCGGTTCTCAGGTCGTGTCTGTGCAGGAACGGGGTGCTCCGAGGTATTCGGGCCCCGCCTTTAGGTGCCTTTAGTCTCAGCAGTAAGAGCCCAAACCTGAACCATCGTGCACGATATAGTCACTGTCTTCACCAAAAGAGAAACCGCTCTGACCTTCAGGTGGCTGTCGGTTTGAGACAGACGAGGTGACAGGGCACCTCCCGGCGGGGCTGACGTCTGCAGCCGCCGGGCAAGTCTCCGTCTCCCCAGTGGCACGTGGGGCCACAGGGAGGCTTCCAGGACACTGAGGCGCAGGGAAGGCCCACCTGCCCTCCACAGGGGCCTGCAGGGGCACAGACAGGAGCGCAGAGCCTGCTGCTGCCGCTGTCATATGACAAAGGAAGGCCGCAGCCCGTTCAGAGCGCAGGAGAGAGCACAGAAGCATGACAACCAACGCAGTGGGTCACCTGGGTTCTTTCCGCTCTGACGGCATCACTGGGGCAGCGGGCACACCTGTGCCAGGTCTGCGTATAAGAGAACGACACCGTCGGATGCCCCGGCTGCAGCCACCATGCTGCGGTTCCACAGAAGTCCTTGTCTTTGGGGATGTAGTAACTACTTAGGAATGAAGGGCATGCCTACAACTTACTCTAAGTGGTTCAGGAAAAATAATCGCGCGCACACCTGGGGAATCTAAGTGAATGATGTGAAAATTCTTTTTGCCATTCTTATAAGTTTCCTCTAAATGTAAAATTATGTCAAAATAATGTGTAAGTTAAAAACGCAGCCCCTAATGCCACCCACAGCTGGCTGGCTTCCTCATCAGCTCACAGGCCTGGGTCCCGCCCCCAGCCCCAGGCCTTTCACTCCCCTGGGCACCCATGAGGGCAACCACACAGGCCTGCTGCCAGGGCTGGGGACCCCTGGGCTCGGCAGCTGCTTTCAGGGGGACTCACTCTCTGAAGTTCCCGGGCGCTTAAAGCAGCAGGCAGGCCCCTCCCCTTGGCTCCCTGCCAGCAGCACCTGGGAAGGAGCCACTAAACTCGCCCCCAGCCTTGCCCACCTCATCTACCCCCAAGGGTTGAGGGACGGGGAGGAGAACTGAGTCAGGAGCCCTGGGAGCTGCCTGCCCCCTTCGTGTCGGGCTTTCTCGTGGGCGGAGGCACGCTTTTGTGGAGGTAAGTCACAAGCACTCGGATGAGAGCCCGCACAGACTCCGTGCTCAGAGCTGGCTGCAGCAGGAGTCCGCCACCATCACTCAGTCTTGGCAAAAACTCAGGGCAGGAGATGCGGTAGAAAGAAGGAAGGCTCTGGGGTGCCTTGGCAGGAGGCAGGAGAGGCTCCTTGGATGGGGACATTTGTGCTTGGTTGGCTTTCTCCAGCTGGTCCTCAGTTGGAAGCTGGAGAAAAAATTAAGGGACATGCCAGTTACTAGTCAAACCCTGGGCCTCTGCTGCTGACAGTTACCGTCAGGGCTTGCTGCTCGGCTGTCTGGCCTGGCTGGTGCCTGCAGGGCAGATGGGTCACTGCGGAGGTTGGCAGCGTCCTGCTCTCAGGGATGCTCTGGCCATTGTCCATTTGTATTCAGTCTCTCAGCTTCTAAGACCAAAGACCTGGCAGTACCCACTGATCTCAAGTCCCAAACTTCACCCCATCCTGAAAGGCCTGTACGGAGCAAGGAGGCCCAGTTCTCGGCGGGTGCCCACAGGTGTGTTCTGCTGTGTTTTTGAGCCTTCAGTTCTCAGGCCATAGTCATGGGAGGTGTGAACGGGGCCCTGGGCATTTCCTCAGCAGCAGCCGTTCTCAACCTCCGGAGCTGCCACTGCCCCAGCAGCTCAGCCCAGCCCAGGCTGCAGCCTCTGCCCAGGCCTCCCAATGACATATGCTCTCTAAAACACGCCCCGGGGCTGGTGGCTCAGTGTTTTCACCAGCCAGCGCTGCCCTGCTCCCTGCCAACACACTGGCCCGTCCTCAGGGGGCAGGCCCCAGCTTGGCTGGGAAGGCACAGTCACCTGCTGCAGCGAGGGGAGTAGAGATACAGGGTACAGAAGTGGAGTCACTGTAACCCAGCTCTTAAATTATTAACATTATGAAGACTGAGGCGTGAGCAAATGATTCTGTTCTTGTGCAAACTGGCCTGGAACTTAAGCTTTTGAACACTCTAATAGTGCGTCAATGCCTGGCCACATGCCAGGCTTCCCGATAACCCTCTGGTTGCCCCAGAGGCCTCAGACCACCTGACATCCGCTATCCAGACCCTGGGAGGTGAGCAGAGCTCCTGGACCCATCGTCCGAACCACCAGACATCTAACTGACAACCATCCTGGACAACAGGCCTGACTACTCTCAAGAATGGGCTTTTTCCTATAAGAACGTGTAACTAACTTTTCTGGGTTTGGACCTAGCTGTATTCCCAGTTTGCAACTCTAAGGGCCTTGAATGAATAATCTTTATCACTATGTCTAGTACAGCTTGCAGGCCATTTCTGCATTCTTGCAACACCAGGAAGGTTTTCTGGAGAGCAGAGTTTGGGGAAGTTTCTGTGCTGTGGTTGTTGTGGCTGCTGCTTTAGTCATTGAGAGTTTGAAATAGGATCCTCAGAATCACCTTCCATGCCCTCCCTTTCCCAGCAGTAAACTGCGCCCCACTTCTCCCAAGCCCGCCCATGCTCCGGCGGCAGGGGCAGGGAGTGCATCTGTGGAGCAGACGCACACTGCAACCCAGACCAACCCCCAAGGTTGAGCAGCCGTGACATTTGCTCCATCAATCCTACATGCGAGAAACTTCACATTTCTTAATGTTTCCACCCAAGTTAAATCTGTACCTTCCTAGAGCTGATGACAAATTCCATCTCAGTCAAGTCAGAGTCCAACAAGAATCCAGAGGAAGGACCTCACCACCCTTTTCTTCACTCTCTGCCCAGAAGCCACATGAAAAACCCTCTCCACAGATGAGCCCCAAAGACACCGATTATTCCCAAGACCACCCTTCTCATCTGAGCTGCCAGGAGGCCTCATCCCCAACACTTTGGCAGGTGGCTCTGAAAAAAGTCTTCCTCTGAAGCTTTCCTTATAAACTTGGGGGAGGGGAAAGAGCAGAGGCAGGCAGGGATGGAGACTAGAGAAAACAGGAAGGCAGGAGGTGAAATCCTTACCACCCCCCAGAGTAATCAGGAAAGTAAACTAATTATATTCTCACTAGAGGCTCAGTGCACAAAAATTCGTGCACTGGGGATGGGGGGTCCCTCAGCCTGGCTTATGCCCTATCACATCCCTCAGGGGATGTCCACCTGCCGGCTTAGGCCTGCTCCCTGGGGAATCAGGCCTAAGCTGGCAGTCGGATATCCCTCTGGCAGCCAGGAGCCCTTAGGGGATGTCCAACTGACAGCCGCAGTCAGACATCCTTAGTGCTGCTGAGGAGGTGGGAGAGGCTCCTGCCACCACCACTGCACTCACAGCCGTCAGCCCAGCTTGTGACTGAGTGGAACTCCTCCCGCGGGAGAGCACTGACCACCAGGGGGCAGCTCCTGCATTGAGCATCATTCCTGGTCATTTAGCCATTAGGGTCAATTTGCATATTACCCTTTTATTATATAGGATGTGTATAAGTTCCCATTTACTAATGACATAGAGATTATGTTGTTGATCCATAAAACAAAATTTTATCAAAAGCATTGGTGAATTCATTGTAGTTCTTTATATTTGTGTATTTTACCAATTAATAAATGTGCTACACACCATCACTGTCATCAAGTAGGAGACTAGAGCTCTTCAACTGACTTGTCATTGCTACTAGTTTCTGAGCCCTTAACCCAAGACCTGAAGATGGCAGGTCCAACAGAACCTGTCCCCTAACCCCTGCAAGTGCCGCTCTGGGCTCTGGCATCTTTACTGAGACAGGAGTGAGCAGTCTTCTGTCCAGGTTCAATCCTGTCACATTCCAGCCTATAGTACTTGAGCAAGTCACAGTTTACTCAAGAAAAACACAGCAACACCTCTTCTGACCAACTCAGTAGGCTGATGTGGGAATCTGGTCACATGGGCTTTGCAAATGTTCCTTGAAAATGACTTACAAAATAAACCCCAAATCCTATATAATAAAGAGGTAATATGCAAATTAACCCTCACGCCCTCAAAAGATGACTGCCTATGACCAGGCCAGCAGGGGGGTTAGTGAGGGACAACCAAACAACTGGACAAGCAGGCTGCGTGGGGCGACCAGGCAAGCGGGGGTGGGGGGGCATGATGAGTGACCAGACTGGCAGGGGGGCATTCCCAGATTGAAGAGGGTGCAGGCTGGGCTGAGGGGACTCCCTCCCAACATGCACAAATTTCATGCACCAGGCCTCTAGTAAATAATAAACAAACCAAAAAAGCCATGCACATAGAAGACACTATTACCTACAAAATGCCTCCTTCCATCTTACTATAATTTTCTGGACAGGTTTGGGAGTGAGGATAGCAGCCATTACTAGAGTATTTGCATTTTATAAAGAGTTATTTATTAGTTCATGGGAAAAAGAATTAGGGGGAAAGACTAACTTGGGTTTGATCCCAGCCCCATTACCAATAGTTGTGTGACTTTGGGCATTTGATTTAGCTTCTTTTGTTACGAGAGTCACCTGAGTCAGAGGGGGCTCTCCTCTCCTTGGCTCTTGTCATGAGCATGATAAAGAATTCAGTGACAGAAAGCAGTGTTGAAGCAAAGCAAGTGAATTTATGTAAAAAGCAAAGCAAGTGAATTAATTAAGAATACACCTGTCAGAAAGCACAAGCAGGCAACTCAGCTAGTCTAAGCACACCACCTGGTAGAAGATCAAGGGTTTTATACTTTTCCCATATAAGTTTCAAGGTTATCCTGGCAGATATCTTGGGCAACAGACTAGATTTCAAGGTCCCCCTTTACAAGGTTGTGGCTTTTCTGAGAATTTATGAGAACATCTGGCAATTTTATCTTGGCAAGTTCCAAGACTGCTGACTTTGTTCAGTGGATGAGATAAAGTCCCCTCTTGCCCCTTTCCTCTCCTCTTGCCCTAGCAGCTATGAGTTTCCATCTCCTCATCAGTAGATTAAGAGGTGATAGTGCCTATTTATAAATTTTTAAGAGGATTAAAGGAGATAATTCATGGATTAGCCACTTAGGTTTTGTGTCTGACTAGTGTAATAATTTATAATAATGTTTAAATAACTGCTATTATTTAAAAAATCATTTTATTAGACCCAGACAGGGCCAGATCTGAGAAAATCAGGGCATCCAAAATTCTTCAAATCAACAAGAATTCACTGAGCGTCAATTTTGCATTGTACCAGGCATTACACGGAAATGAGAGTATTCAGCCGAGCCGACTGCCTTGACAAGTCTAGAGCCCCACTGGGGAGATCAGCACATCCTTGAAGACAGAACCCATGCATATCTGGTTGTGTACTTTACTTCCTAGTTCCTCCTGTAGTGTAAGTTACTGTTGACTGAGCAAAAATGAACCAGGAGACTTTGGCAGGAAATAAATGACAAAGATTTATTCTAGGGTCTCAGGGTTTGCAAATCTAAAACACTACCAGGTAACACCAGAGTATTTCAAAAGAAAAAGAAAAAGGTTTTATAGTAGAAAGCACACATTTGAGAAAAATCAGCCCTGAATTCTTCGCCCACTGATTGTAACCTGCCTGATGTCCTGTGGACTGGATAATAAAGCATTCTTCCTTAAGCATGACCAGTGGTTATCTGTAAGAGATATATACACCTCCAGCACACGAAAATTCTTTCTTCACTCCTTCAGAGGTTTGGGAATGGAAATTAGGTACATCCAGGCACTGACGCACAACAAAAACTCAAAAGTTTAAGTTCCCCAGGTAGCTAAAGCAAGAACAGAATCATTTCTTCATGCCTGAGCCTACTTGATTTTAATAGTTTAATCATTTTAATGGCTTGACCATAGTTACTCCATTTTACTTCTTCACTCCTTTTTGTGTTGCTTGCTTGGACATTAAATGAGCAGTTATGCCCGAGGAGCTCCAGCACTAAGGGAGCAGACACAACTCCCTCCTACCTGGACAGAATGCAGATGAAGTCAGTCACCGGGTAGCACAGGGTCCAAGCAGGAGAAGACTGGGCTGGGGTGGGAGGCGGGCTCATGCGCTTCTCCAGCAGAGCTGTTGGTCCTACAATTCCCTTTGGAGTCTCCTCTGGGCATCCTTACAAGTGAGACCTGGCAGTGGACTCAGCCAGCCGGACAAAAGAGCCTGATGCTTTCGAGGACTCAGTAGTTCCAAACATGAGGATACTTGAAGGCCCAGAAAATTCCCACATGGGAACAGTGCCTACTGCTTCTGTTGTCAGCCCTTTGCAATTTCACAACCCTTTATGTTCACGTTTTTGTTAGGTCTGACCAAATAATCAAATAGACACCCCTGGGAAACTGGCCTTAGATCATTTCACAACCAACATTTCCTTTCGCTTAGACCACATTCCATTTGCTAAGAATAGCAACTTTCCCTTCCAGATTCGCCCAGGATCTGCACCGGCCCAGAGGGTGCCCGCCAAGAAAACCTGCCTGGAGTCCTTTAAAATCTGTCCCTGGGCACCGGTGCCATCTTGGGGCTCAGCCCATCTGGTTTCCAGATGACCTAATAAATTTATAATTCTTTACCATTTTTGGCAACCCTAACATTTGGTGCCAAAACCCAGAGGGTTCTATGGAGAAGGGGAGCCATCACCCCAGCTTTGGTCACCCCAAGTTTGCTGCTTGGAGAGCAGTAGGCAACAGCAACTCATCCGGGGCTTACCTCCAAATCCTACACAGGTGACTCAATTGCCAGCCTCCATTAGGCTCCCATACAGGCCCTTCTGAACCAGCCAAGGAGGATGCCAGATCAGGAACCTCTCCTCCTCCATTGCTGACCCTCCGTCCCACACCAGCCACTATTCTCTAGGTGAGTGACGTTCCACAATTTCTCTCGTCTCGAGTCTTCTGCCCACTCACTCTCACTGACTTCTCAAAAGTCCTCTCTTCTCAAAAGTCCTAGCACTAGGCCAGGAGACACCTCGGCCATTCGGCCTCGGGTCCTTCTGGACTGGAGGTGCCTAGTCCAGAGGGTCACCCCTTATTTCTTGTGATTTGTTTAGCAATGGGGTCACCTGCCCTAAACAGTCACCTTTGGACTGTGGTCTGTCACTCACCCTTCCTCTCTCATGGGCCATGCTTATTCTCCTTATCATGGGGAACACTCTCTCTGTACCCCCTAAAGCAACCCTTTCTTAGCCATCTCCTTAAAAATCTTGACCACCTTAGATTCATGGGGAGATCACGCCCAAGCACCTCACTTTATTCTGTAACACTGCTTGGCCACAATATAAACTAGATAATGAGTCTCAATGGCCTGAAAACGGCACTTTCGATTTTAACACATTGCATGATTTAGATAATTACATCACTACAATGGAAAATGGTCGGATATCCCCTATGTTCAGGCCTTTTTCACCCTCTAGTCTCGACCCTCTCTCTGTCAGTCCTGCTCTACCCATCAGATCTTTCTCCTTTATGCAAAACATCACCCCTAACACTTCCGATTCTGAATCTACTTTTGACCCAGCAGACCACCGACCTCTGCCCCCTTATGTGCCCCCTCCCTCACCTGCAGAAGATTCACCAGGCCCTCCTAACCAGCAACCACCTTCTCCCTGGCCCCTGAGAGCCCAACTTCCAAGAACAGGAGCTCCAAAACAGCCCTTTCCCACCTAACAAACAGTGCCTTCCTCAAGAGGAAGTTCCACCCGCAGTGTTCCACCCGAGGGAGGGAGCAGGAACTGAGGGCAGAGTCTGAGTCCACATCCCATCCTCTATGTCCGACCCTTTCCAGATTGATAAAAGACTAGGGTCTTTTTCCACCGACCTGACCACCCTTACCGAGGAATTCGAGTACTGAGTACTTGACCAGTCCTATGACCTGACCGGCATGGCATCTATGTCACCCTGTCCTCCTCTCTCAGCCCAGAGGAGAAGGAGCGTGTCTGGCTAGCAGCTCAGGGCCATGCTGTGCCCTCCATAGACGGGAGGCCGTGGCCAATCTGGCTGGCGCTAATGCAGCCCCCGAACTGACCCGAAATGGGACTACCATGTTACTCTCCAGGGCGCCGGCTCCGTAGCCATGTGATCATCTGTCTCATTGCCAGACTCAGGAAGGCTGCCCACAGGCAAACAACTATGACAAAGTAAATGAAATGATGAAACCCAGCTCTTTTCCGCTCCTGCCTTACGGAGGCATTGCAGAAACGTTCCGCCTTAGACCCCACCTCCCCTTCTTCTAAACACCCTTTGTATCCCAATCAGCCCCCAACATACACCATAAACTTCAAAAAATAGACACATGTCCACAAACCCCCTCGTTAACGTGGCCTTTAAGGTCTTTAATAATAGAGAGCAGGAGACCCAAGTCCAAAACAAAAGTGAAATCAGGCCAGGGCTGAGGCCCAGAAGGAGCCTTCCAGCTCCTAGCCACCGCCTCATGAACCAAACGAAGTGCCGGTCCTCCAACCAAGAGTGAGTCAGGCGCTAAGCCTCCCCCAGGCCCTGCTTCAGATGCAACAAGGAAGACACTGAGCCAAGTCCTGCCCAAACCCGAGACCCCGGCCTGGGCCCTGCCCAAGGTGCGGGAGGGAAGGCCACTGGAGCTCAGGCTGTAGGGCCACTGCCCTCCCCGAATTCCCTGGGACCCTGTCCCCTCCTCAGTCTCTATTATGGGTTGGCAGATTAGTCTCACAGCTATTAGCCACCTCACCTCTACACTGCACCCCTCTATCCACTCTTCTCTCACTCTGCCCGGCCTGGGCCACCATACACCCGCTCGTAAAGCCCAGTCATCCTGAACCACAGTCACCTGCCTCGGTTTCACTCACACCCCACAGAGCCGAGCCATTACTTTAGAACGTAAACACCTTATCTCCTCCATGACTGTCCCTCCTCTAAACAAGAACGGTCTCCTTTCTCGGGCTTGCCTCTGGTTCCCAACTTCAGTCTCCTCGCAAAGCTCCTCTGTGACTCTGCCAGGCACCCCTCACGGAGCCTTAGATTCCAGGGCCGCATTCTCACCCGTTAATGCTCAAGAGCTGCTCTCACCTCAGCGCCACCCCCTTCCCAAAGAACAGCTCTCTTAACTGCAACACTGCAAACGCTCACTTACAGCCCTGCTATCAGGACTGGACTCATTGCCCCCAAACCTGCATGCCACCTCTGAGGGACACGTGGCGGTTCTCAGCCCAAGCACCTGGAGCCTGGGAACTGCAGTCGGAGAACAGGCTGCGAGGCTGCCCCGCCCACCCACTCCTCTCCAGCCCCGTAGGCCCGTACATCGTTGTCCAAAGTCTTTGGTAACTTCAAAGCTTTGGAGCATTGCTGGGCTAAGTGATAAACACCTAAATATTTCAACAAGTTCTAAGTCCACCTGACTTTAGCTTTTGTCACAGAAAACCTATAAAGTAAATTTAGAACTGCTGACGTAATGTCTTGTGCTGTGTTGAAGGTGTGTTTCTTGAAAGTGAGAATGTTCATAAATGTCAATCTAAGAAATGCTGGGTGTTTGCTTTTGGTTATCACTGGCTCGGAGTTACTGAAACTGAGTTATTCTAATGGTTATTTCTGTGTGGGTAGGAAGGGTTGTGAAAGATGTAGAAAAGTTTGTCCAGTTAGACAGGAGCTGATGACCCCAAAGTCCGAGGGGCCCCTTCTCTCCTGGTAAGTGAGCTAAGGCAGCCCTGCCAGAGGCTTCCGTCCTTCGGTGAGAGCCTAGACTGTCTCCACCGCTCATTCCCAGCCCTGGACTCCATCACTGAGAGTCTCAACAGGTCTTCCTGTTTGGTATTTAGGAACTTCTCTCCCCTTTCCAACCTTCTTAAAGTCATCAAAAGCAAAGGAAAATTTTATCATTTAAATTGTGTGTATAGTCTTCATGTATTTGTCTGTATGTTATACATGTTTTCGGCCTCCAAGTGGCACCACTAGGGTATAATGTTTTAAAATAATATTCTCAAAAATTTCAGTCTGCTCTAGGAAGGGACTTGCAAAAATTCAGAGCCAAGTTCAAGCAGGAAATTCCCAGGAGTATCTTGTCAATAGGCAACTTGTCAGTGACACTGGACAAGCCTAGAGTAATGGCTCCCTATGGGAGGCATCTGGCGGCAGCTCTCCAGGTTTGTGATCCGCACGTTGGGGGCTTGTGAACTGCTTCCAATGCTCAATGAGCTATATGCAATGTTTTAAAATCTTGCATATTTTTGATATATTGAACCTAAAAATATAAACTTTATAATATTTCGCTACAACTCTCCAAACCAGTGGTCACCAACCAGTGGTCCGCAGACCACTAGTGGTCCGTGAGAACATTTTGGTGGTCCGTAGAAAAATCTGGACATTATTTGCATTTTTTATGTTTTAGTAATCCTAATAAATAATAATAAAACAAAATAAATATTCTAATAAATTCTTATATTCTGACTGAATGACAATTTTCACCTTTACAATTCCCCTTTCTCATAACTAGAGAGGGGGAAACTAGAGAGGTGCAAGCAGCTTCAGTATTGTTTCAACCATTACAGGAGTCACCCGCTCTGCGGTTACCGATTCTCATTTGACTGTTTTGTTTTATTTGTGTATTGTATGTAACTGTGTATTTTCTTTAACTGTTATATTTAATGGCATCAAATAATTTGACTTTAATGACTATCATTTCTTGTTTGGTTTTAAATTCAAATGAAATAAACCCATAATGAGTGAAAAAAAGCAAAGGGATATTTTGCATTTCTTTAGTAATACAGAAGATAATGTAACTAATGATAATAGTAACAATCGTAATAAGTGTACGTCACTTAACCGTGAGCTGATCAATGAATCAGACCCTCCGCAGTCCTCGTCAGGCACCATTGGGAAGAACATTCGAACTGGAGGCGGAGAGAAGAAAAAACCCAAAGTATCAAGAAAATATGATTCGAACTACTTGACATTTAGATTTATTCAAGAGCCTGGTCGTGCGCTGGATCCACGGCCGCTGTGTGTTGTGTGTTCTGAGAGTTTATCCAATGATGCCATGAAGCCTCTGAAACGCGAAAGACACTTGCAATCAAAACACCCGGATTTAGCTTAAAAACCACTTGAATATTTTCAAAGAATGTGTGAAAATATGCAAAAGCAAGTAATTGCTCTAACAAAAATGACTGTTGGAGCTAAATCCTTATTAAAGGCTTCTCATCTGATAGCACTTCAGGTCGAGAAAAGTAAAAAGCCGTATACGACTGGAGAAGAATCCATAAGCCTTGCATGTTACAAGCCTGGGAAGAGGTTTTGGGAAGGCAGGCTGTCCAGAAACTGCAAGCAATTCCTATGCCCGCTAACACTGTCCAACGCAGAATTGAAGACATGGCTGGAGATATTGAAAATCAAGTAATAAAAATGGGGAAAATTCACCATTTTATTCAGTTTAACTTGATGAATCAACTGACGTAGGTAACAAGGCCCTTTTCCTCCGTTTTGTGCGGAGAGCTGCAGGAAGAACTACTTTGTTGGCTCAGCTTGCTGGTGGAACAACTAGCTCTGGGGTTTTTGAAGCACTTCGTAGTTATTTCCTGGAACACGGGATTGAGTGGGAAATATGTACTGGGATATGTACAGATGGTGCCGCAAACATGACTGACATCTTTCAGGAATTGTTGCAAAGGTGAAAAATGTTGGTCACCCAGACATTTTGTCTACACACTGCATTATACATCCTGAGCAACTTGTGGCGAAAAAAATGTCCCCAGAACTACACGAAGTATTATCAGATGTTATTAAAATTATAAATGCAATTCAACACAAAGTGCCCAATTCTCAAATATTTGAGGCGCTTTGCGAAGAAATGGGTTCCCAGTATACTTGCCTTCTTCTGCACACTGAGGCGAGGCGGCTGTCGAGGGGCAAGATACTAACCCAACTGTCCGTCCTGCACGAAGACGTAAAAATATTTTCCCAGCGGCCAAACAATCCGAAATTACAAGAACTCTTCTCCGACGATGAGTGGGTAGCCAGGCTTGCGTACCTGCAGATATTTTTTCACTATTAAATGAATTAAACATATCCTTGCAAGGACAACTTAAGGACGTGTTCACACTCCGAGGTAAAATGGATACGTTTCAAAAGAAAATATTACAAACTTTGATGACTATATGAGAGAGAAGGATGTCAACGAGCAGGTGGTAACCATTGTTCAACAGCACCTACAATCACTCACAGAATCGTTGGTGGTTATTACCCAAAGGAAGACATGGCAATACGTGGATAATAGGCCCATTTGCAGCAAACATTGAAGACAGCAATCCTACATCATAAAAGGCTAAAGGGCAAATCGACAGAACAGCGGAACAAGTGGTTGCTATGACATGCACTGACCACCAGGGGGCAGACGCTCAACACGGGAGCTGCCCCCTGCTTGTCAGTGTGCTCCCACAGGGGGAGCGTCATTCAACCAGAAGCCAGGCTCATGGCTGGTGAGCACAGCGGCAGTGGCAGGAGCCTCTCCTGCCTCCATGGCATTGCTATGGCTGTCCAACTGGGAGGAAGCCTATGCCATCGTCGGACATCCCCCGAGGGCTCCTGGACTGTGAGAGGGCACAGGCCGGGCTGAGGGACCCCCGCCAAGTGCACACATTTCATGCACTGGACCTCTAGTTTAAGCATAACGAAAAGAAAGCCTCGTCGATCTATCATCTGACAACAGTCTCAAAGCTAAATTCCAGTCCCTTATCAAGACCCCATTTTTGGGTCCCCATTAAAAGTGAATGAATACCCATTGCTGAGTGAAAAAGCAATGAACATTTTGATTCAATTTTCAACAACATATTTGTGCGAAAAAAACATTTTCATCTGTTACAGCAATTAAAACTCAGTACCAGTCTCGGCTTTCCATCTTGCAGTAACGTCACTGCAGCCAAAAAATCCATAAACTTATTTCAAGCAAACAGGAGCAGATATCACACTCTAAAAATGTATAATACTTAAATAAGCTTCAATTATTTTATAAAAATTAAACTTACTTTAATAAATTTGTTGCAATTAAACAACCTTTGAAGATTTTGTTATGATTAAATAAGTATTTATAATGTTGTTATATTAAATAGGTACATTTCATATTAATAAAATGGAAGTTCTCTGATCATTATTTTACAAAAGTATTTATCTTTAAAAAAAATCATGAGTGGTCCGCGGGATTTAAAGTTATGAATTTAGTGGTCCATGAGGACCAAAAGGTTGGCGACCGCTGCTCCTAACTAATGTCTCCTCCCTTCCACCAGACCACTCTAGCTTTCGCCCAATAATACTAACATTTACAATAGAGTGTGTCTCCACCAGGTTACAAGCCCCCCTTGTACTCGGGAAACACCACCCCCTAGACACCATCACAGCCTCCATTTGTGCCCAGGCCTTCCCTCTGACAGAGCAGGGATTTGGGCTCTGAAGGAAAGTGCTGCCTGCCAGCTATGGAAGAGGTCCTGTACCCTTGTTCTCTGAAAGAATTCAGTGCCAAAATCCTTGAGGAGGGAAATGCTAGACAGACCCCCAGAATGTTAGACCCAGAGCAAGGACAATGGGCCAGACCCAGAAACTAAAGCTCCGGATGCCGAGCAAGGGCCAAAACTGGGAAAACAAGAACCTCGCCTCCAGGATAACCGCTCCTCCCTGTCCTATCACTGGGCAGGCAGCTTAGGCCCCTGACCTTTCCTCCCTAAAGTCAACATCCAGGCCTCAGTAGTGTTTCAGCTCCAGGCCCAGAAAAGCAGCACAACCAACAAGTGACTCTGTGGCTGCCTCAGGACCCGCCTTTACCTTCCAAGTCACTCACATACACACTCCACCCAGCATCCTAAGCAACACTGACTGTAAGTAATGATTTGGCATGTGGATGGGAACCTGTACTCTATCTAGGCTCTCTCAGCCAACGTGGACGTAGCCCCCTGATAACCAGCCTTTCCCTGTCCCCGTAACCCACCGTGTCTGACACAAAAGGGCAGTCCAGATAATCCCTCTCCTTACAACCCTCGGCATCACAGCAGGGGCTGGAACTGGCATAGGGGCCTAACCACTGCTCAACATATTTTGAAATCCGTCTCAGAACCTACAAGACAGCCTAGTGACATTGCCAAAAGCTTAGTTCACATTCAGGATCAGAGAGCCTCACTGGCCACTGTCACCCCCAGAACAGAAGAGGACCAGGCCTCCTCACACGGAGAAAGGGGGCCTGTGCCTCTTTCTGGAGGAAGAATGTTGTTTCTGTGACCATCAGTCTGGCCTCATCAGGGATGCCGCAAAGATCAGGGAACAGCAATCAAATCCACGGGCCTGATGGCTACAGGAAATAAATTGGCATCTACTTCCCTTCATAGGACCATGAACATTCCTCTTCCTCATCCTCGTTTTGACCCGTGTATTCTGTGCCATTTTTCATCTTTCTGTCAGGAAGGCGTGCAAGCCTTCACCAACGTCTCTCAGGAGATCGTGCTGCTGCTGCCTCTCGTTCCACCAGGAGGAATACACAGGGTTCCAGAGACCACAGTCAAAGTCCATCCCCTTATATCTCAGCGCCCCCTCTCAGCTGGAAGAAATGACCTCCGCCCTATTCCTTAAAACAAAAAGGCTGGAATGTTAGGTTTGATCAAACTATTGAATCGATACCCCTCCCCTGGGAAACTGACCTTTAGACCAATTCAGAATTGGCATTCCCTTTCCCTTAGACCACATTCCACAGACAGCAACTTTCTCCTCTGGACTTGCCCGGGATCCAGACCCGTCCAAAGAATTCCCCATGGAAAAAGCCCGCCCAGAGTCCTTCACAACCTCTGACTCCCTATCCCTGCATTCTGGTGCTATTTGTGGGCTCAGCCCATCAGATTTCCGGATGACCTAATAAAGTTGCATTTCCTTACCACTCGTGGCCTTGTATGTTCCTCCTTCAGTGACCCTAACCGTTTTCTCACATAATCGTTCCCAAACTGTGAAACAGTGTTCTCTCTCTTTGACGGGAAAGTTGGGTAGTTTGTCCAGGTCGCCCATATGGTGACTCAGCACCGTTCCCAGGCAGGCTGTCTCTGGAAGAGCCCCTTTCTCAAGCTCCTGCCAGCGTGACCACCATAGAAGAGGTTGGAAATGCAAAATCCTGGGCCCAGTCCCAGCCCGAGTTCCCAGTTCTGGAAGTACTAATGCACGGCCCATGAATCCTCATTCTGTAACCTCCTCAGCTCCGTCTGATGTAGATCGTAGACACTGCGTAAGAAAAAATGTGACTTGTTAAAAAGGAGACAACAGGCGAAAACAGAGTCACTAGTGCTCAGCCCTGCATCAGCAAACCAAGACGTAATACCTCACTTAACTACAGTTCCAATCTTCCCCAGGAATTCGACTTTAATGTGGAGTATCTGGTCAGCACTATGAGGTCATCCCCTTAGCAGGGCAACCTTGCCTGAAGCAATGCATTTTTTGCTAATACTTTGCGTTTTCCATCTCCTTTCCGACTTTATAAACTTTCTTTTTCTACAGCTCACTGAAGCTCCTTTCTACTTGCTAGATGGGATGCTGCCCAATTCATGAATCACCTAATAAAGCCAATTTGATCTATATTTTACTTGGTTGAATGTTTGTTATCAGATCCCCGGGGAAATCATGGAATGAGTCTTGCCTTCAGTCTCTGCCTACCTACCTATCTCTATCTCTCTCCTGCTCTTTCTTATCTCTGAAGAAAAAGAAAAAAGAAACCTTGTAAAAGAAGCAGGAGCTGGAAACAGGGCAAATGCTGAGTACCTCTTGTCTAGAAGGAAGCAGAGATGTTGCCTGAGGGCAGAGCTAGAGAATAGAAAAAGAGAGGCTTGGGAACTAAAGCCACCCTCCCTCCTAGGCAGCTCCCAGATCGGGCCAGGCCCACAGCTCCTGCAATCCTCAGAAGCAGGAGGGACGCCTCTGAGAGGAGGCCCTGAGTCTGCAAGTGGTGGTAGAGCCAGGCCAGCACATGCCACTTTGGCATCCGAGTTCTCCAGCCTCCGCCTCCTCCCTGTGAGGACTGGTCCCTGCCTCTTGTGGCAGCCGTCTCCCGTATGAACCGAAGAATATTGCCCACTAGGCACCGAGGTCAGCGTCAGATTGGCCAAAGCCCTCTGGCTGAGGGGTTCATCCTTGACACGTGAGTTTAAGACGAAAAGCAGGGTCCTCAACCACTTCATTCGCCACAAGGAGCCCATGGAAGACGAGTCCACCCTGCCGCCCCTGCGCAGCTGGCCCTGCCCTGGCTGCCCGCCTCCCTCCAGGCTACGGCATACCCGAGGCTTCCAGCATGCGAGGAAGAACAACACTGCCTGGCCACGGTGACCCTCACCTTGGGATTTGCTACCCACTTACGGGCTAGAGGGATAAATACAAATTTAAAATGAGAGGTAACTTCTCCACATTGAAAATGCCTCTTCTTGGAGCATTTACTTCTAAATGTCTGCATTCTTTCAAATGTCTGTCTCTTTGACGTGTATGTAAATCTTGCTCAGAATCTAAATAAGCCTCTTGCAGCTTTATGGCCCAGCATGTCTTTCTCGGGGACCTGGGAGCCCTTCTCGGATAGGTGTCCTGGGAGACCGCCTTCCCCCTGTCTCCGTGGGAGAACAGGAGCCTGGCTCCAGCTTGCAAAACTACTTCCTGTCATGGGGATAGAGCAGTTTCTCTCCTTACCTATAAAGCCAGTGAGCTAGCTGTGGTGACCCCAGGCCAGGTAACTGGGTGGTGAAGTGTGTGCGGCAGTGCTGCTGACAGGCCTCTGGTCAGGACTGAGGCTGGCGAGAGCTGCGGCTGCCTTCCGCCTGCTCAGCATGGAGCGAGGCCTTGCTGCCTGCTGGCCGTGGGACCCAGCGTGGACGGCAGCCTCTCCCAGGAGCGAACGGGGGCCTTCAGCAGGCGGCACCAGTGGGTCGGGGAGGGGAGACACGAACCCACAAGCCAAGCATGCTGTATGTTCCCACAGCGCCAACGCACTCAACATTTGGTAATTAAAATTATTTTGAGAAATAGAAGTAAATGACATAAGTAATTTGAAATATTATTTGTAATGAAAACAAATACACAGTTGGATTCAAAGTTTCACACTCGCTAACATGGGAGAAGGCAGATACATCTCACCGTCATCTTGGCATCTTAGGGACACCTCCCTCGCCCTGCCCCCGCCCCTGCCAGAGGTGCCTTCGTTGGCAAGTTTGCTGACAGGCCCAGACTTCAAAGCAGACAGGGCAGGGATTGTCCTCCCATGTTTATGGGTGAGGCTCAGAGAGGGTTAGGGATGAGCCTGGCATTTTCCATCATGCGCGCCCTCGGGCACATGCTCACTCCTGGTGCTCCCATGCTGCCCTGCTCTGGGCTGAGGTCGAGCCCTGACAGGTGCCAGGCAGGCTTGCTCCTCAGCTCGCAGGAGGCCCGAAAGGAGACTAGAAGGTAAGCGGAGACAGGAAGGGCGCCCCACTCCTGCTCAGGAAACTCCCCTTCCTCATTGCCTCTCGGAGACAGGTCAGTGCCCAGTGGCCGCCCCAGCACCCCCATGGCCCACCCTGCCCACCCCTGGGATGCAGCCCTCCCTGGCAACACAGGTGCAAGGCTTCCTGCCTGGCCAGGAACATACAGGGCGTCTGGCCCCACAACTGGAAACCACCCTCTCGCTGCCTTCCAGACCCGGCCTGCTCTCCCCCAGGCCCTTCGTGCCCTGGTGAGGGTCTTTGCTCTCCACTGTTCACGGCTAGCAGGGGGGAAGCCAGTGTGAACCATTAGCCTCTTCTTCCCGTGGACAAGAGGGGTCGCATGCTAACCTGGCAGCTCAGGGAGGGCTGCGGGGAGGCCTTACAGACTGTGACCTCACCCCAGCGCCAGGTGCCTTGGCGGCTTCTGACTTGCAGTGGCTCTCCACGCCTCCGGGTCCGTGGCAGGGCCTGGGAGCTCACGGGGTCTGAGTCGGGCAGTTGTAAAGGGAGCACACAGGATTAGGTGCTTCCAAGATGTTATTTTAATTCATTTTCTAACATTGAACACATCGTGTACTTTGAATCCCATTTTAAAGATGTGAAAACTGAGACTCAAAGGTTGTGAGGGGATTTGCCCAAGGCGCCCCCTAAGGGGTGGGGCCTTTCTCTAGGCTGACATCTCCTGTTTACCCACCTCCTGGGAAGGGCTGAATCTTCAGGGGGAGGAAGGCAGAACCCTCAGGTTTGTTTTGGAAGTTGCACTGTGTTTCAAAACAGGGGTTGCCTAACAGTATTTTGCTTGCAAAGAAGATGCCAGAATGTGCCTGCCCGGTTGAGAAACAGTGTGCAGCTTTCTCTGCAGGACGGAACAGGTTAGGAAATGCTGCCAGGCAGAGCCGGGGCCACAGTGGGGCCCGCTCAGGGAAGAGGCTGGGCGGGTGTCCTGGGAGATGGTGCTTTAGGCCAAGCCACTGCATGGCTGCTGGCCAGAGGCCCCTCATTTTGTAGGTTTAGCTCACAGACTCCTCAAACACTGAGAAGAAAATGACTGGCTCTCTTCTGGGAAGCGCTGAGCTCAGAGGACACGTGAGCAGGCCCGTGACCGGAGAGGAGGTGGCAGCTCGGCGGCCCCCTGAGCCACTGCGTGTCCTCAGGCATTACCCCCTGGGCTCTTGCTTCCCCACGGACAACCCAACCAGCACAACTGCTCCTTCCATCTGAGACACAGTGCCACCAGGATCCTCGGAGCAGATGGATCTATATGTTTAGGGGTTTGAGTTTGTTTTGTGTGTGTGTGGGGGGGGGGGTAAATATCTTTATTGTTGACAGTATTATAGCTGTCCCTGCTGTTTATTTACCCATTGCTCCCCTCCACCCAGATCCCATCCCAGCCCAGGCTTTCACCACCCTTTTGTCTGTGTCCATAGGTGATGCATATCTACACTAATAAAAGAGAAACATGGTAATTGGCGTACGACTGCTACCCTTCCCATTGGCTAATCAGCAAGATATGCAAATTAACTGACAGCCAAGATGGCGGCCGGCAGCCAGGCAGCTTGAA
>NW_006288889.1:2064845-2085706 GCF_000327345.1 Myotis davidii | reverse complement strand
TCTAAATTTGCTTTTGCCCCAACTTCCCCATTCAGTAGATGATACCCCATGCTTCCAGTTGCTCAAACAAGGACTCATATGGATGGCATCTTCAATCAGTATTTATACAAAGCCTGAAAATCATCTATATATATAAAAGGCTAAGTGTCCATCCAACTGGTAGCTACGATGCTCACTTACCACCAGGGGCAAACTCTTAATGCAGGAGCTGCCATAACGCGCACTGACCATTTAAAAATAATAAAAGTCTAATATGCAAATCAACCAAATGCTGTAATGACTGGTCACTATGATGCACACTGACCACCAGGGGGCAGGTGCTCAATGCAGGAGCTGACCCCTGATGGTTAGTGTGCTCCCACAGGGGGAGCGCCGCTTAGCCAGAAGCTGGGCTCAAGGCTGGCAAGCGCAGCAGCAGTGGTGGGAGCCTCTCTCGCCTCCACAGCAGCGCTAAGGATGGCCAACTGCAGCTTAGGCCTGCTCCCCACTGGCAAGTGGACATCCCCCGAGGGCTGCTAGGCTGCCAGAGGGATGTCTGATTGCCAGTTTAGGCCCAATTGCCTGGGGAGTGGGCTTAAGCCAGCAGGTGGTCATCTCCCGAAGGGTCCCAGACTGTGAGAGGGCACAGGCCGGGCTGAGGGACCCCCCCGCCCCCTCGTGTGCACAAATTTTTGTGCACCGGGCCTCTAGTCTATATATATAAAAAGAGGTAATATGCAAATTGTCTGATACACCCGTAACCTCACAATCGCTCAGGAGGAGGCTGTGTGCGCAGGTGGCTGGGAGGGGACTGAGTGCATGGTGAGGCAAGCCACGGTTTGAGCAGGTCCAGAGCGGAGACAGGGGCCTGCCAGCTGCCGTGCACCAGCAGTCCCTCCTCTGAGCATGAGCTGCAGAGGAAACGCCTTTTCTGACAGCTCATTGGCTAAGCTCCTGGTATGCCACTCGCAGTGTTCTTGGTAACTTGGGTAATAAGAATCCAAGAAGTGATCTAGGGTTTTTCCATCTCACTTCTGAAGAAAAAAATGAAGGTCTGCTGCTGGAGGGGCTAAAAATATGTCATATCCTGCCCTAGCTGGTTTGGCTCAATGGATAGAGCCTTGGCCTGCAGACCGCAGGGTCTGGGTTCGATTCTGATCAAGGGCATGTACCTAGGTTGCAGGATCTTAGCTGGCCGGGGCCCAGGTCAGGGCTCATGCAAGAGGCAACCAAGGTGTCCCTCTCACATTGATGTTTCTCTCTGTCTTTCCCTCTCTCTTCCATGCTCTCTAAAAATCAATGGAAACATATCCTCAGGTGAGGATAAAAGAAAAAGAAAGAAATGTCATATCCTATGAAAGAGACATCTTGAAAACGCCTAAAGAAAGTTGTCATTTTTTTGTGGTGAAGGGACTGGAGTCTGTGTTGATGAAAACACCTTAACGGCTGTGGTGGCCGGCAATGGCAGCAGCAGCGGGGTGATGGGGTGGCACCTTCCCCTGATCAGCCTGGTTGCCTCCCACAGAGGGAGGCCAGACTGCAGCTTAGGTCTGCTCCCCAGCAGGCCTAAGTTGTCAGTAGGACATCCCCAAGGGCTCCCGGACTGTGAGAGGGGGCAGGCTGGGCTGAGGGACCTCTAGTATGCATATAAGATCCTTGATTAGTCTTTTCCTTCCCCCCTCCCCCCTCCTGAGATTCATCAGTTGGTTCCATGTTTCCATGCCTCTGGTTCTATTTTATTCACCAGTTTATTTTGTTCATTAGATTTCTTTGTTTCTTTCGATGTTTAGATTCAATTGTTAATAGATATATATTTAGTGCCATTTTATTGTTCATATTTTTTATCCTCTCCTCCTCCTCCTCCTCCCCCGTCTCCACCCCGTTCATTGGTTAATCTTATATGCATGCATATAAGTCCTTCAGTTGATCTCTTAATCCCCCCAAGTCTTCCCCCCATGCTTCCCACTGTAGTTTGACAGTCTGTTCAATGTTGCTCTGCCTCTGCATCTACCCCTGTTCATCAGTCTATACGTGTCCCCATTATCTGTCCCAACCTCACTGGAGCAGTCCCAACCTCACCGGGGCTGTTTCAACCTCACCTGGGCCGCCCATTAGATTTCTTGTTCATTTATTTTGATTTTTAGATTCAATTATTGATAGATATGTATTTATTGCCACTTTATTATTCATATTTTTAATCCTTCTTCTTCTCCTTCTCCTTCTCTTTCTTCTTCTCTTTCTCCTTCTCCTTCTCCTTCTTCTCTCTCTTCTTAAAGAATACCCCTCAACATTTCATGTAATACTAATTTAGCGGTGATGAACTCCTTTAGCTTTTTCTTGTCTGTGAAGCTCTTTATCTCACCCTCAATTCTAAATGATAGCTTTGCTGGGTAGAGTAATCTTGGTTGTAGGTCCTTACTATTCATTACTTTGAATATTCCTTGCCACTCCCTTCTGGCCTGCAAATTTTCTGTTGAGAAATCAGCTGACAGTCATATGGGCATTCCCTTGTAGGTAACTAAATGCTTTTCTCTTGCTGCCTTTAAGATTCTCTCTGTGTCTTTATCCCTTGGCATTTTAATTATGATGTGTCTTGGTGTGGGCCTCTTTGGGGTCCTCTTGTTTGGGACCCCCTGCGCTGCTTCTATTTATATGTCTATTTCTTTCACCAAGTTGGATCTGTATATTACTTCAAGGCATACAAAGCCCAAGATCACAACAAATTGGCTTTAAAAAAAATCCCCTTTACAACTTCATCAGCTAAAATGAAGATGCTTTGCATCCTTGCATTGGGGAGAAACTATGAAGAATCAGAGCCTAACTCTACAGAACTCAGGAAACAGTTCGGACAAAAGTCATGGCCTCTCTGTGCCTAAGTTTCTCCTTCTGTCAAACGAGGGGCATCAGTGAGATCACCTCTGAGATGCCGTGGAGATGGCTCTCCATTCCTCACAGGCCCTGGGAGACCTGTTAGCCTGCTGGCCGTGTGCCTGGCGGGGAGCCAGCCCTATAGCAAGTTCTGACCTGGGAGGCCTGATGGCAGGAGTGTTAGCCAGGACACCCTGGTGACCCCGGCCCTGTCCTTTCCCCAGTGGTTTAGCCACTTGAGATCTCTTAGAAAGAACGCCCCTCCATGGGAGCCCACGCTGCCTCTGATAAAATACCAGTCTCCAGCCCTTCTAGGTGGCAAAAGGAGAAATGCCACCATGGGGGCAGGGGGCCCTGGACCAGGCACACCCTATTCCAGTTTGGTTCACCAGGACTTGCCTCTCAGTGGGATGCTTGGCCTCTCTGGGTGTAGAGCTTTAAACAGTGAGGGTTTAGGCACAAAGGAGGCTGCTGCTGCTCTGGCCGAAGGAATGCGGGGCACGGTGGAGGGACTGCTGGTGCCCCAGCTTCTGAGCGCGTGCCCCAAGGCTGTGTCTGGACTACATTACCAGCAGGCCCTGCCCACCACAGAGGCACCATCTCCCTGCTCCTGGGGAAAACTTGCACACAGGATGCTTAATCTCTATGAACAACAGAAACGTCTGCTGTTCAAGAGCCCTGCAATCCCAGAGGGCTGGTGGAGGGCCTTGGCATCTGCTTGGAGATCCGCCCAATAAATACCCATCACCATCAAGCTTATCATTACAACATGCTTTCTAAGCTGAAGGGCTTTTGCAAGAAACACTCCTAGCGGAATCTCAGAGGCCCAGGACGAACCATATGTGCAAGAACTGTTTGCATATGGAGAAACCCTTGCTGCTAGGGTTCCAGATGCAACAGGGCCCATGAGTTAGATGCAGTTCCTCCTGGGTCCAGAGGCCAGGGGCAGCACGGCCATTGTCCAGGAGCGCCCGCTTGCTCCCGGCAAGCAAGGCCATGAAGACACTGGGTTTTCCAGGAAAGCAATCCTGGGGCCACTCCCGAGTTTCGTGGGTGTTCAGAGCGACTTACCGTAGACGAAGAGGCCCCTTCCCAAGCCCCAGCTCAGCTATGGACTGGCCATCGACTCGATGGTTCCAGCAGCAGCTCCTGCCTTTTTACCTGCTTGGCCATGGCAGAGGCAGCAGCTCCCTTGATGGACCAGTTTTGCAAAATTATTACAGTTTCTGTCTCAGAGGCTTCCCCCTGCCCATCCACAGCCCTGCTCATGCGCGCACACGGAATGTGCCGCGGACCGACCTGCACACCACGCACACAGGAAGAATCTGGTGGTCCAGGTGGAGAAATGCACGGAAAGAGACTGGCGGGCCCCCTCCTCCCTCCACACCTCAGGCCCAACCCCACGCCCAGCTCTGCCTATGGAAATCCAGCTTCCCTGCAAAGCTCAGCCCGATGTCACTGCCGCAGGCAGCCCCCCTGGCGCCCGCCCCGAGGCACCCGCTCAGACCCTACAGGTTCGTCCTCTCTCTCCGAAAGCAGTCAGCGCCTACAGAATGCGAGCACTGCGGCCATTTGCATTCTGTTATGTTTTTCTCCTAAGATGCTCACTTCCTGGAAGGCAGGGACTTCTTCTGTTTTGGTCTCTCCTGACACTTGGCCTAATATTTGGAGTAATCCCAGCAAACGCTGTGACTGAGTGAGACTTACTGAGGAGACAGCATAGACAAAGCCCCAGAGAGCAGCCCAGGGCAGCAGGTAAGGGCTGAACTGAGTGCCACGGCCAGCACGGCAGCTGCCTCCCAGGAGCGCAGACGTAGGTGCCTCTCCTCCTCCTCACTCCCGCCCCGAACCAACCCACAACAGAGGCAAATTCTCTGAGCAAAGTGAACCACAAAGGTGTCAGACTTCAAGATACTCAAAGCAGTAAAAATTTAGAGCGAAGACTGAAGAAATGGATTTTAATCTATCCAGACCGAGTTCTATTTCCAGAATTCCCTTACAGCTCTCCATCGCCTCCACCCCAGGAGTCAGGGTGTGTGAGAAAGTCACCATCTGAATCCGCAGAGAAAGCATCACCGCATTGGGGTGCCCCCTGTGGACAGGCTGCCGCCAGTGATGCAACTCCAGCCGCACATGGCCTTCCTCACTCCTCATGCCGAGTGCCCTTGGAGGGATTGCCCAACGCCCTCTGCTTCTACAACTTCACTAGCGGATGCAGAACTCACCAAGGCTCTTCTTTTGCAGTTACGGTTCCTTACAGGGAAAGGCTACAAACTAACACCAGCGCCGGGAAGAAGCGTCAGGTACCGTCCAGGAAATGCACGGACAGAGCTCCTGCGGTCCCTCCCTGGGGAGTCAGGGTGCGTGCAACGTGTTCCCGGTGACGACCTGTGATGACAGGCCTGATGTGTTGCTAACCGGGGAGGGTCACCGGGGCCTCTGCCCAGGGCCTTCCTCGGGCCTCCGCACCAGCTCCGGTGGCTGGTCTCGGGCCTCCAGCGCCTCCAAGCACGACCCGAAGCCCCCGCCCAAAGTCACGCTGTGGGCCTTCCTGTGTGCCCAGCCCCAACACTAACCCACACTGGTGTTTTGGATGTGAGAGGACCCCGCTGAAGAAACCATGAAATATGTGCTGTTGCGGAACTAGGGAATAAACGGAAAAGGAAGAAGGTAGGCTGATAGATTTCAGAAAATGTTTTAAAGACCACAGTCTTTTGCAGCTCCTTCTGTCTATTTCCCCATTCCTGAAACCAGGCTGGTCCGGTGCCTTGTTTTAACCAAGAGAATATGGCAGAAATTACAACAAAATGTCCAAGCAGAGTTCTCAGGGGCTGATAGCTTCTGCTCTCACCCTGGAAACTCCCTCGGCACCACATGAGCGCGGCTGGTCGGCTGGAGGAGGAGGCGCTGGGAGAGCGAGGCCCAGCTCCCGGGCCATGCAGCTGAGGGTCCAGACCCAGCAGCCCCCACTGAGCTGACCCGGACCCGGACCCGGAGCCACCCCACTGACCCATGAAATCACACGAAACCATCAAAATCTGTGCTATCCCAGTCACTGAGTTTGGAGGTGGCTTGTTCCCCAGTGGGAGCTACTGGATTAATATGTGATCTGGCAAACGGAGAGCTTCTCTCCTGGAAGCATGACAGAAAAGAACTCCCTTAGTGGCACCTTGGCCTGCCCTTCACATCGCAGGGCCTGGGGCAAGGTTACAGATGGGGCCTGCATCGCTACACCTCGCTGTCTGAAAGACAGGGCTCAGTGGCAAACACTATGTGCACACCTCCCAGTCTTCCCCGCGAGCCAGCCTGCAAGGACAGGCACTTTGGCTTCCCCCTGCAGCTCCAGGCGCAACTGTGAGGACTTGAGCAGTCCCTTGCCCATCTCCTTCTCCTCTCATCCCAGACTCTGCCCACACCACAAGGAGCCTCACCTGCAAGACTGGGCCCACTAGCCCACCGGCCAAGAAGCTCTGTCCACTCTCTAGCTCAGCAGTCCCCAACCCCAGCCCCATAGATGCCCCTAGCCATTCCTCAGGCCATCAGCACACACACACACACACACACACACACACACACACACTCAGCAAGGTCCACACTCAGGGTAACAGACCCAGAGGAACATAATCAGGGAATTTCAGGATCCAAGGTACCCAGGTGTGGTCTGGAAGGAGGGACACATGTTCTGGCTGGCCTGACCCCTTTATCTTGTAGACCCCCCACTTGGTGGGGGGAATGCCTGGAAGAGGGCTTTTAGAAGCACAGGACTTGGTCTGAGGATGGTACTCATGACAGAGCAGAAGTCCTAGAAACCAAGCCTCCCAGACTGGAGCAGTAGATTGGAAAATCCCAGAGGAAAGTCTCAGAAAAGAGTGAATTTGGTAAGTTTTATTTCATTTGTCTGACCATCTGGAATACAAACTGATAGACCTAAAGTGGATCTTATAACAAAAGAAAGAAATATTAATGAAAAGCCCACAGAAATCTAAGCAAATGAAAACATGAAGCAATGATTAAATACAGGAAAAATCAAATATTATACATGAAATAAACAACCACTACATATGATCTAGCACAGCCATTGTTTCAGTTACACGTTGTGCCCAGAGGAGACCAAACCGAGTTAACAGCCCCTTTACAGACAGGACAACCACATTGAAGAAAACAGAAGACAGGAGTGAGGGAGGGGTCCTAAAAGAAGAGAAAACGGCATGGTAAGGCATTCTGATACAGTGACAAAATGGACAGGACAGATTTCACAACGGAGTAGATTTCTGAAAGTTACATTCCCTGGTAATGGCCTTGGAAAAGAAAAGGGAGTGAAGAACAATCTCAACCAGAGAGAGGGGGAGGCAAGGCAGTAGGGGAGGAAAGAGAGAAGGTAACCGCATTGGTTGGACACAGACAGCCTCACTTAAACGACAGAAACTTATGCTCTAAGAGCTCCGGAGGCTGGGAAGTCTGAGATCCAGGCTCCATCGGGTAGCCCCTGGCTTGCAGAAAGCCGCCTGCGTGCTGCATGCTAGACCGCCTCATCAAAAGGCTACACACTTAATTTTTTCCACCAGCAATGTGAGCTCTTTCCCCTAATTCTTGTCAATAATGGGTGTTACTCTTCTTAATTTTTGATAATCATATTATTCTAATTTGCATTTCCTTACTTTAAAGAAGTTCTATATCTCGTTATGTATTTGTCAGTCTTTTCATTTACTTTCCTATGAATTGCTTATTCACATATCTTGCCCATTTTCTACTTGTTTACTAATTTTTCTTCAAGTGTAAAAGCTTCTTTTAGCAATCTTTCAATGTACATGAAAATACCCTCCCTTTCTGAAGGTGCGGCTGTGGGGCTGGGGGAGGAGATGGAGCCTTCTCCTCTCCCATGGGCTGCACCACCACCAACGGAAGGCTGCCTCGATCTGGGTTCAGAAGCCCCCAGCCCCATTCTGCTGGGCTCAGTTTTGAGGGAGGAGGAGGTTCCTCTCAGAGCTGGGACATTGGGAGTGCATCTGCCTCAGAGGCTCCAGTCCAGACTTGAGCAGGTGTGGCCACAGAACTGAGGGGAGGAGTGCAGCTCGCCTGCCCCCGTGGCCCAGCAGCGCTACTCCCAACTGAAGCCTTTCTCAGTCTGTTTGCCCAAGTCCCAGTGGCTTCCTCCTGACAAGCTTGCTCCTGTAGCGAGGACAGCTGGCCATACCCAACCTGAACCTGTAGTGCTCTCCTCCTGTGGGAGGAGGGGTGGGTGGTGCTAGAGTTAGAGACTCTGGCAGAAACTGAATGATATGGCTCTGGAATAGGGGTCACATTTTCCCCATTGAGTGCCAGACCATACTGCCCCCAAGAGGGGATCCATTCACCCCTTCCTCCTGAACTGGTCCCCCCAACCTACCAGCTTGTGCATTGTGGAAGGGTCTGTGGGGCCTCGCCTGCTTGGGCCACTCTATAGCCTTTCTTCATAGAACTCTGGAGAAAGTCCAGGCAACCTCAAGGTGAGGCAGAGCAGTTACAGGTGAATGTCGACTTCAGGGAGCCTTGGACATTTATTGACCTGCCCCTAGCTCAAAGCCCCAGGAAGCCAACCCCTCTACACAGATCTGCCCTTCCCGTGCACATCCAGGTCCAGTAGATGTAAACACAAACAGGGAACACTGTGGTAGCTCCAGACAGGTGGCCCACATCTGGTTATACATAACACCTGGAAATGACCTGCACCAGAGCCCAACCCAAACAGACCTAGAAGCAACATAACCAGTAGTGGGCTTCAGACCACACCAGAGCTTGACCCAACTAACCATACAAGCGGCACACCCAATGAGGGATGCTGGCAGGCACCAGACCTGCTCGGAACAACTCCACTTTGAGGGGCAGCCCCTGCACAACATCTCATATGTGGTGATCAAAGTTTACCCTTATAGACACCCAGCCTGAAGGGTAACTCTCATGAAAGGGCCAACAGCACTCAAGACACAACTTCAACAGGGGGTGTACATAACCTACAAAAAACATTCCTGGAGCACAGAGTTCAGGTAATCAAGAAGATTGTGCCACTAAGCTCAATAAGACACCTCAGGACTGCACCTGCGCACCAGCTGGCACACTGTGACAGGGTTGAGCCTCACAGTCAGTCAGCCTGAGGGTTGATTCCATCCATGAATAGGCCAACAGCAATCAAGACTCAATTACAACAGGAGGGTCTAAATAACCCACACAAGTGACATTCCTAGAGCACCCAGCTCAGGAGATCAAGGAGACTGAACCACTGAGTCCCAGAACACACCTACTACATAAGTACACCCCACAAAAACTGGGAGTCACAGCAGGTCTATTTAACACATACAAACGAAAAGTGACAGCCAAAATGGGAAGACAAAGAAACAGGCCTCAAATGAAAGAACGGGAGGATTCTCCAGGAAAAAAACAAAAAACCTTAAGCAAAATGGAGGCAAGGAATTTATCAAATACAGAGTTCAAAGTAATGGTTATAAGGATGCTCAAGGAACTTAGTGAGGACTACAACAGCATGAAAAGGAACATAGAAACCATGAAGAAAAACAAACACAGTAGGTCATGAAAAATACTATATCTGACATAAAGAATACCCTGGAAGGAAATGAGTAGGTTAGATGGACCTACCCAGTTTGGCTCAGTGATTAGAATGTCAGCCTGTGCGCTATCCGATTGCAGGTTTGATTCCAGTCAAAGGCATGTAGTTCAATTGCAGGCTCGATTCCCAGCCCCAGTTGGGGCACATGTGGGAGGCAACAAATCAATGTGCCTCACATTGATGTTTCTTGCTCTCTGTCTCTCCCCCTCCCTTCCACTCTCTCTAAAAATCTATGGAAAAAATAGACCTTCAGGTGAGGATTAACAACAACAACAAAAAACTAGGTTGGATGAAGCAGAGGATTAAATTAGTGATTTGGAAGACAAGGTAGACCAAAAGACCCAAACAGAGCAGGAAAAAGAAAAAAAACAATAAAAAAGAACAAGGATAGTTTAAGGCAGTGATGGCGAACCTATGACACGCGTGTCAGAGATGACACGCGAACTCATTTTGGGTGACATGCATCAACAGAGACAAAAATATTGCATAATTCAAATATTTGTCTCTCGCAATGGCCAGAGTTGGGAATCACTCAAGTAATATTATTACTCACGTTATTCATGATCAATAATGCAATTCTAAAACTGGATGTAAACATATACATCGGGGTTGCATAGCAAAGATACATAATGAAAACATCCAAGATACATTGTTCCAATATTGACATTAATATAAAAAGGTTAAGAATTGCACTATAAAGAGATTAATGCCCAATTCTGGAAACAGCCTCATTATTGTCAACATGTGCCTCGGGTAGGCTTCCCATGTGTTAGGGTGCATTTGGCAAATGGACACACTTGATCACCATGTTCATTAAGAGACAGGAGTGAGAGGGTAAGAAGAAAAAAATATACAGTGCAACAGTGTCGACGAGACATTCTGCGTGTCGGATAATTGATTACACCACCATATATTTGTTGGTTATACATACTATTTTTGAATTGTTTTGCACCAGGAGTCAGTGAAACAACACTGCAAAAAGTTAATAGGTAAGAAACCAATCAACCTTTTATAAAAAATGCCATGATTTATATTTATTTATTTTTGCAGCCTTGTGATGGAGAATCAAAAAAATAAAAAAGCAAGATTGAATGATAAAGGAAGTGGAAGTAGCAGTACACTCAGTAGAAATACTTATCAAAGACAGAATAAAAGAGCTTAACAAAAACGTACCACATCAATTAAAAAAAGACAAATAGTTGTAAATATTTTTCGATTTCTCTTGATGAAACTACTGATGTCACATCAAATGCTCGGTTGGCCATTATTGCTAGATATTCTGATGGTCTCACAATGAGAGAAGAGTTGATAAAGTTAGAATCAGTGCCAATAAGTACATCAGGAAACAAAATATGTATAAAAACATTCAGTGACCTAAACATTGATATCTCTAAAATTGTGTCAGTCATGACAGATGGGGCATCAAATATGGTGGGGAAAAAATATGGGGTTCCTGAAATTGTTTATAGAAACTATTAGACATCCACTTGTAGCTTTTCATTACATTATCCATCAGGAGGAGTTGTATGCCAAATCGGGATTCTCAGAATTGAATGCTTTAATGTCAGTTGTAACAAAAATTGTGAATTTTATAGCTTTTCGACCCCTTCACAAGCGAGAATTTTCTGCACTTTTACAGGAAGTTGATTCAACCTACAGTGGACTACTGATGTTCAATAATGTGAGATGGCAGCAAGAGAGAGACAGTTAGTTACCTATACGGAAGTTCCCGTAAAGCTGTCAGCTGATTTCTCAACAGAAACACTACAGGCCAGAAGGGATTTGCATAAAGTATTCAAAGTAATGAGAAGCAAGTACTTAAAACTAAGACTACTGTATCCAGCAAGGCTATCATTTAAAATTGAAAGTGAGCCCTGTCAGTGTGGTTAAGTTCATTGAGTGCCGTCACATGCACCAAAAGGTCACTGATTTTAATTCCCAGACAGGGCATATGCCAGGGTTGTGGCTCAATTTTCAGTAGGAGGCACACAGGAAGGAGCTGATCAATGTTTCTAAGAAAATAACCCTAGTAAACATTTATATAAAGAAAATCTTAGTGGACTTTAAAGGAGAGATTGACAGCAATACAGTCATAGTAGGGGAATTTGATCTTCCAGACCAAAAAAAAAAAAAAAAAAAAAAAAATCAACAAGGATCTTAACTAACACACTAGATCTGGCAGATTTAATTGATATTTACAGAACATTTCATCCCAAAGCTGCTGAATATACATTCTTTTCAAGTGCACACAGGACATTCCAAAGACAGACCACATGTTAGGACACAAACTACGTCTCTACAAGTTTAAGATTAAAATCATATCAGGCATATTCTTGGATCACCATGGCATGAAACTAGAAATCAACTATAGTAAAAACACTCAAAAACATACAAACACATGGAGGTTAAATAGCATGTTATTAAACAATGAATGGGTTACCAATGAGATCAAGGAAGAAATAAAAAATTACCTGGAAACAAATGAAAGAGAATACACAACAATCCAAAATCTTTTGGACACAATGAAAGCAGTCCTGAGAGAGAAGTTCATAGCATTACAAATCTGCCTCAAAAAGCAAGAAAAATCTCAAATATACAATCTAACTATGCCCTAAGGCTAGAAAAAGAACAATAAGAAAAGCCCAGAGTAATAAGAAGGAAGGAATATAGATCAGAGTGGAAATAAATGACATAAAGACTGAAAAACAATACAAAAGATCAATGCAACCAAGAACTGGTTCTTTGAAAAGGTAAATAAAATTGATGGACCTTTAACCAGACTCATCAGAAAAAAATAAAACAGGACCCAAATTAATATTTTCCGAAATGAAAGAGGAGAAGTAACAATTGACACCAAAGAAATACAAAGTATTGTAAGAAAATACATACCAACAAACTGGATAACTTGGGCAAAATGGACAAATTCCTAGAAACATATAATCTTCCAAAAGTCAATCACGAAGAATCAGAAAACCTGAATAGACCAATTACAACTAATAACAATGAAACAGTAATTTAAAAACTTCCAGCAAACAAAAGTCCTAGACCAGAAGGTGACCAGTAAATTTTACCAAACATTCAAAGAAGAACTAACACCTACCTTCTACAAAAAATTCAAGAGGAAGGAACACTTCGAACCTTTTTTTAGGAAGCCAGCATTATCCTAACTCCAAAACCAGATACAGATACTACAAAGAAAGAAAATTACAACCCAATATCCCTGATGAACATAGATGCTAAAATCCTCAACAAAAATATTAGCAAATCAGATCCAGCAATATAGTTAAAAGATCATACACCATGGTATTATTTCAAGTGATATTATTTCAAGATGCAAGCTTGGTACAATATTCTCAAATCAATAAGTGGGCTATATCACATAAACTAAAAGAAAGATAAAAATCACATGATTATATCAATAGATGCAGAAAAACATTCAATAAAATCCAGCACCCATTTATGATAAAAATTTCCAGCAAAGTGAGAATAGAGGGGTCACACCTCAACATAATAAATACAATATACAACAATAGCTACAGCCAACATCATAGTCAATGGGCAAAAACCCAGTGTTTCCCTTAAGATCAGGAACAAGGTAGGAATGTCTGCTTCCATCACTCTTATTCAACACTAGAGGCTGGTGCAGGACATCTGTGCACTGGGGGAGGGGGGGTCCCCTCAGCCTGGTCTGTGCCCTCTCGCAGTCTGGGACCCCTTGGGAATGTCCGCCTGCTGGCTTACCTTGAGAGGTCCTTAGCACTGCTGTGGAGGTGGGAGAGGCTCCCACCACCACCACTGAACTTGCCAGCCCTGAGCCTGGCTTCTGGCTGAGTGATGCACCCCCTGTGGGAGCACACTGACCACCAGGGGGACTGGTCGTTCTGCCATTTGGTTGATTTGCATAATAGCCCTTTATTAAATAGGATAGTACTGGAACTCCTAGCCATGGTGATCAGACAAAAAGAAGAACTAAAAGGCATCCAAATTGGAAAGGAGGAAGTAAAACTGCCATTATTCAAAGATGACATGATATTGTGTATAAAAAACCCTAAAGACTCCACCAGGAAGCTTCTAGATCTAATAAATGAATTTGGCAATGTAGCAGGATACAAAATCTACACTGAAAAATCAATGGCTTTTTTTACACACCAATAATGAATTCTGAGAAAGAGAGAAATTTTAAAAATATTCCATTTACCATTGCAACTAATAATAATAATAATAATAATGTTCCTAGGAATAAATTTAACCAAGGAGGTAAAAGACCTTTACTCAGAAAACTATAGGATGTTAAAGAAATCAGTAGAGAGAGATACAAATAAGTGGAAGTATAAATTTTGTTCATGGACTGGAAGAATTAGCATCATTAAAATGCCCATGCCACCTAAAGCAATCTATAGATTCAATGCAATTCATATTAAAATACCAATGGTATATTTCACAGCTCTAGAACAAATATTCCAAAAATTTATAAAATTTATATGGAACCCAAAAGATCTCAAATAGCCTCAGAAATCTTAATAACAAAATACCTGATATCAAACTATACTACAAGGCCACTGTAATAAAAACAGCTTGGTACTGGCATAAAAACAGGCATATAGATCAATGAAACAGAACAGAGGACCCAGAAATCAACCCAAACTAATATTTGACAAATGTGGTAAGATCAGACAATAGAGTAAAGACAGTCTCTTCAATAAATGGTGCTGGGAAAATTGGACAGGCACATGCAAAAAAATGAAGCTATACCACCAACTTACACCATACAGAAGAATAAACTCAAAATGGATAAAAGACTCAAATGTAAGTCACAAAACCATACAAATCTTAGAAGGAACAGGCAGTAATATCTCAGGCAACTCTCATAGCAATATTTTTGCCAATATATCTCCTAGGGCAAGAGAAACAAAGAAAAAGATAAACAAATGGGACTATATCAAAATATACAGCTTCTACATAGGAAAAAAACCACCAACAAAATGAAAAGGGAACCTACTATATGGGAGAACATCTTTGCAAATTATACATCTCATAATTTCTAATATATATAAAGAACTTATACAACTCAATACCAGGAAGACAAACAATCCAATTTTAAAAAGGGCAAAGGACCTAAGTAGACACTTCTCCAAAGAGGACATACAGATGGCCAATAGACATATGAAAAATGCTCAATGTCACTGATCATCAGAGAGACGCAAATTAAAACATTGATGAAGTATCACCTCACACCTGTCAGAATGTCTGCTATCAATAAATCAACAAACAAGTGCTGGAGAGGATGTGGAGAAAAGGAAACCCTAGTTCACTGCTGGTGGGAATGCAGACTGGGGCAGCCATTATGGAAAACAGTATGGAGTTTCCTCAAAACATTAAAAATGGATCTGCCATTTGACCCAGGAATCCCATTTCTGGAAATATATCTTAAGAACCCTGAAACACCAATCAGAAAGTATGTATGCACCCCTATCTTCATCGTAGTGCAATTTACAATAGCTTAAGATGTGGAAACAGCCCAAGTGCCCATCAGTAGACGAGGGGATAAAAAAAGGTGTGGTACATTTACACATGGAATACTACACAGCTGTAAAATGAACTCTTACCTTGTGTGACAGCATGGAGGGACCTGGAGAGTATTATGCGAAGTGAAATAAGTCAGTCAGAGAAAGAAAACACCATATCATGTCCCTTATATGTGAAATCTAGTCAACCCAAGCTATGGATACATGGACCAGACTGACAGCTGTCAGAGGGGACTGGATGAAAGAAGGTGAAGACATTAGCCAAAGAACATATATGCATTACCCATGGACACAGACAACAGTGCAGGGATCGCCAGGGGGAGGGGGAGGGGGGCTGAGTGGAGGTGGGCAAAGGTGGGGGGAGAATGGGGACATTTATAATATTGTCAACAATAAAGTTATATATAAAAAAGAAATACCCATCCCTCTACAACTTATCATTACTCTGCTGACTTCACTTATAGTATAGTCTGTCATTCAGAAATTTTTAAATAACCAAATACATCTGTCTTTTAAAATATACCTTTCAGATTAATTGTCTTGGCTTAAAAATACTCCCCGCCCGGCTGCTGGAGGGGTTCAGGGAGCGACAAGGAACATCCCATGAAACAGCTCATTATACAAATCACTTGTCGGGGAGCATGACCTCACAGTTCTGAGAAGCCAAGGTATTTTAAGACTCACCCTTCCTTTCCGGCAGAGAGAGGGGAGAAATATTTCACCCCAAACTCTGTTTCCTGGAGTCACAGAGCACATCCCACACACTGGAGCGTTTCTGTGGGCGGGAGGGCCTCTAGCACAGGAATTCTCAAAACCTTGTTTAAAATGTATTTTCCCATTGCGGCTGCATTCAGTGTCCCCTGTATCAGTCTCAGGTGTGCAGTTTAGTGGCTGAGCAATCATATACTTACTAATGGACCCGGCGTGCCAGGGCCACCTGGCAGACACAGATATTGCAGCACTGACCATCTTCCCTTTGTTGAACTTCACGTCTCCATGACTATTCTGTGAGGACCAATCTGTAATTAATCCCTCTGCCTTTTTCACCCAGCTCCCTAGTCCCCCTTCCTCCTGACCCCTGTCAGTCTATTCTCTGTATCCATGAGTCTGTTTCTATTTTGTTTATTCATTTATTTTGCTCTTTAAATCCCACACATGAGTGAAATCATATATTTGTCTTTCTCTGCCTGGCTTATTTCACTTAGCACAATACTTTCTAGGTTCATCCGTGCTGTTGCAAAATGGGAAGAATTCATTTTTTTTATGGCCGAGTAATATTTCATTGTGCTCATGTAGCACCACTTTTTATCCACTTGTCCGTTGATGGGCACTCAGTTGCTTCTATAGCTTGGCTATTATAAATGCTCTGCAATGAGCATAGGGGTGCATATTTTCTTTCGAATCAGTATTTCAGGCTTCTTTGGATATATTCCCAGAAGTGGGATCACTGGGTCATAAAGCAGTTCCATTTTTAATATTTTGAGGAAACTCCATACTGTTTTTCATCATGGCTGCACCAGTCTGCATTCCCACCACAGCGCCTGACACTTGTTGCAAAAAGTTTTTTCTTGTTGGAATGAAACAAGTGAGCACGCAGATGGGTTGAGCACTTAGCTAATCTCAGGCCCTTTCAGGGTTGGTGGCAAAATCTAACCGCACAAGGCACTTGAAGAGCTCAAGGACTGGGCGTTATTAGGGGTCACAGCGGCCCCTGAAGGGGAAGCGCCCTGCTGGTGATTATAGCAGAAGGAATGGGGGGGAAGGGGGGATCAGAGAGTACATGACTGTGGCAGCCAGCGCCCACCGAGGCCTGTGGAGAGCCTGCAGGGGACGACCCGCCTGGTTATGATCAAACTCCAGGTGCAAGGGAGGTGACCAGAGCTGTGGCTTTGTAAAGCAAGTTAGAAACCAGGGCCAGGGAAGGGAGGGAGCCTGTGAGGAGGCGCTTCTAGCTGCCCTGGGAGCTCACGGAGCTTCAGGGGGAGTGAAGGGAGCAAGGCCCGCCAACAGCCAGGGCTGTGGGGCGGAGGGTCCACTGCAAAATGGAACCAGCGGCCAGAGAGTAAGAGTCACAAAATTGAGACTATGAAGAATGTATGGTTTGGGGCTCACCAACCCCATTTTTATTATACTGACTTTTTAGATAGGGAAATGGAGGCACAAAGACGGGGAGTCACTTGTCAAAGGTCGGGGAGAGGCTGCGAGAGGATTTCAGCACAGGCAGTTTGGCTCCAGAATCCACACTCTTAACCACCACACTATGCTCCCCCCTGGATGAATATATATATATGTAAATGAATAAGAGCACTTCAAAGGTTTCAACAAAAAAGTTACCTTTACAATTTTTTTTAAGCCAAAACTCCAGTAGACAATTTGAAACAGGCACTCACTGTTGAGACCTAGCGCAGGGGAGCTGCGAAGGCTGGTGCTGCGGGAACCAATGGAGGAAGCAGGCCACATGGGGAGGGGCGGGACCAAGTACAGGGGGATGGAAACCATGAAGGAGATCAAAGGCAACTGGAGGACAGACCCAGGACAGGCGTTCCTGCAGGAGGGAGGCCGCGAAGGGAGAAGGGAGCGCAGTCTCCTCCCTGAGCTGAAGAGTCCTGGCGTTGGGAAGGCTGCCCAGAGGCTGCCTGCACACCCACAGGCCAGGAAAACAATTTGTTGTAGCAGAATCACCTTCCAGGAATGGCTCCAGGGGGTTTCCTCCTGTGATTTGCCCTAATGACTCATGATGATGAGCATGCTTTCCGGTGCTTTTTGGACATTTACATACCTTGTTTGGAGAAATGTTTATTCAAAAACTTTACCCATTTTTAAATTTTTTTGGGACCTTTTGTTGGATGTTAAGTTCTTTCCATGTATTCTGCCTCCGTGCACTCTTTATAATACAATCTGGATAATATGTCCTTTTTGGTTACACAACTTGCAAATATTTCCCCTTTTTTGCAGATTGTCTTTTCACATTCCTGATGCACACAAGTGTTTCATTTTGATGGAGTTCAAATTATCTAATTTTTTATTGTTGCTCCTTTGGTGTCATATCTAAGAATCTATTGCCAAATCCAAGGTCATGAAGATTTTCCCTTATATTTTTTCCCGGAGTTTGATAGTTTTAGCTCTCACATGTAGATCTTCCATTCATTCTGAGGTTTTGGTCTATGCTGGGGACAGTGTCTCACTTCATTCTTCTAGAAGTGCAAGTCCACTGGTCTCAGCACATTGAATGGTCTTGGCATCCTTATTTTTAAAAAGCAGTTGGCCAAGATCTATCATTTATTTCTGGACTCTCTGGTCCATTGGCCTATATGTCTACCTTTATGCCATTACCATATTGTTTGGTTAATATAGCTTTGTGGTAAGCTTTAAAAATCAAGAAGTGTGAGTCCTCCCAGTTTGTTCATCTTTTCAAGATTGTCTTGGTGATTGTTGCTTTCCATCTGATTTTTAGAATTAGCTTTTCTATTTCTGAAGGGAAACAAAGCCACTAGGATTTTGGTAGGGGTTGCATTGACTCCTAAGATCAAGTGCAGTAGTGCTGCCATCTTAACAATAATGAATACAGGACAGCTTTCATTTAGTTAAGTGTGCATTAACTTCTTTCAGCTGTGTTTTATCATTTCCAGTGCACTAAGTCTTGCATTTTCTTGGTTAAATGTGTTCCTATTTTATTCTTTTTGATGCTATTACAAGTGGAATTGTTTTCTTTTTTTCTTTCAAGAAAAATGATTTTAAGTGTAATAATGTTACATGCAACAAACACATTTCAAGAAAAACGATTTTAAATATCTTACATGCAATAAAATTAATATTTCAAAAAAAGACTTTAAATATAATATTACAAAAACTGTACTAACATAGTATAATATCGCAAAAGTTACAGGAAATATTAAAAATCTGCAAATAACACGATTACTTCTATTATAGTCTAAATTATTATTTTTTCCTCTGGCTCTATTTTGGTTGATCAGTTTATATTGTTCATTATATTCCACAAATGAATGAGATCATGTGATATTTATCTTTCTCTGACTGGCTTATTTCGCTTAGCATAATGCTCTCCAGGTCCATCCATGCTGTTGCAAATGGTAAGAGTTCCTTCTTTTTTACAGCAGCGTAGTATTCCATTGTTTTTAATCCACTCATCTGCTGATAGGCACTTAGGCTGTTTCCAAATCTTAGCTATTGTTAATTGTACTGCTATGAACATAGGGGTGCATATATCCTTTCTGATTGGTGTTTCTGATTTCTTGGGATATAATCCTAGAAGTGGGATTACTGGGTCAAATGGTGGTTCCATTTTTAATTTTTTGAAGAAGTCCCATACTGTTTCCCACAGTGACTGCACCAGTCTGCATTCCCACCAGCAGTACAAGAGGGTTCCTTTTTCTCCGCATCCTCACCAGCACTTGTCATTTGTTGATTTGTTGATGATAGCCATTCTGACAGGTGTGAGATGGTACCTCATTGTTGTTTTGATTTGCATCTCTCAGATGATTAGTGACAGTGAGCATGTTTTCATGTCTCTTGGCCTTCTGTATGTCCTCTTTCCAAAAGTGTCTATTTAGATCCTTTGCCCATTTTTTATTTGATTGTTTATCTTCCTTTTGTTAAGTTGTATGAGTTCCCTATAAATTTTGGAGATTAAACCCTTATTGAAGATAACATTGGCAAATATGTTCTCCCATGCAGTGGGCTTTCTTGTTGTCTTGTTGATGGTCTCTATTGCTGTGCAGAAGTTTTTTATTTTGATGTAGTCCCATTTGTTTATTTTCTTCTTAGTTTCCTTTGCCTTAGGAGCTGTGTCAGTACAGATATTACTACGACATATGATATTTTGCTGCCTATGGATGCTTCTAAGATTATTATGGTTTCCCATCTTAGGTTTAGGTCCTTTATCCATTTCAGGTTTGTTTTTGTGTATGGTATAAGTTGGTGGTCTCATTTCATTTTTTTGCATGTATCTGTCCAATTTTCCCAACACCATTAATTGAAGAGACTGTCTTGACTCCATTGTATGCTCTTGCCTCCTTTGTCAAATGTTAACTGAGCATAATGGCTTGGGTTGACTTCTGGGTTCTCTGTTCTGTTCCATTGGTCTATATGTCTGTTCTTGTGCCAGTACCAGGCAGTTTTGAGAACAGTGGCTTTGTAATATAGCTTGATATCTGGTATTGTGATCCCTCCAACTTTGTTCTTCTTTCTCAGGATTGCTGTAGATATTCAGGGTCATTTTTATTCCATCTGAATTTTTGGAGAGTTTGTTCTAGGTCTTTGAATATGCCATTGGTATCTTAATGGGGGTTGCACTGAATCTATAGATTTCTTTGGGTAGTATGGACATTTTAATGATGTTGATTCTACCAATCCATGAACATGGTATATTCTTCCATGAGTTTATGTCTTCCTCTATCTCTTTTTTCAACGTCCTGTAGTTTTCCAAGTACAGGTCTTTTACCTCCTTAGTTAATTTTATTCCTAGGTATCTTAATTTTTTTGTTGCAATGGTAAATGGGATTGTTTTTTTAATTTCTTTCTGTGAGTTCATTATTGGTGTATAAAAAAGCCATGGATTTCTGGGTGTTAATTTTGTATCCTGCTACATTGCCAAATTCATTCATTAAGTCTAGTAGTTTTTTGATGGCATCTTTAGGGTTTTCTATGTACAATATCATTTCATCTGCAAATAATGACAATTTTACTTCTTATTTTTCAGTTTGGATGTTTATTTCTTGTTCTTGTCTGATTGCTATAGCTAGCACTTCCAGTACTATGTTGAACAGGAGTAGTGAAAGTGGGCATCCCTGTCTTGTTGTTGGCTATAGTTTTGTCATATAAGGTTTTATTATGTTGAAGTATTGTCCCTTTATTCCCACTTTGCTGAG
>NW_006288889.1:2028041-2064568 GCF_000327345.1 Myotis davidii | reverse complement strand
GGAATGGTTTTAGTTTTTGCCCATTGAGTGTGATGTTGGCTGTAGGTTTGTCATATATGGCCTTTATCATGATCTCTCTATTCCCACTTTGCTGAGAGTTTTTATCAAAAAGGGGTGTTGGATTTTGTCGAATGCTTTTTCTGCATCTATCAATATGATCAAGTGATTTTTGTCTTTCAGTTTGTTCATGTCACGTATCACGTTTATTGATTTGTGAATATTGTATCAGCTTTGCATCCCTGGAACAAATCCCACTTGATTATGGTGTATTATCTTTTTAATATATTGCTGGATGTGATTTGCTAATATTTTGTTGAGGATTTTAGCATCTATGTTCATCATAGGAATGTTGACTTGTAATTCTCTTTCTTTGTAGTGTCTTTATCTGGTTTTAGAATTAGGATAATGCTGGCCTCATAAAAAGAGGTGTTAGTTCTTCTTTGAGTGTTAGGTATGACTCCCCTGTGAAGTCATCCAAAGAAGGGCTTTTGTTTGGTGGGAGTTTTTTGATTACTGCTTCTATTTCCTCAGTCATTATTGGCTTATTCAGTTTTTTTTTATTCTTCCTGGTTCAGTTTTGGGAGACTGTATTTTTCTAGGAATTTGTCCATTTCACCCCCATTGTCCAGCTTGTTGGCATATAGTTGTTCATAGTAATTTCTTACAATCCTTTGCATTCCTGTGGTGTCAGTGATTACTCCTCCACTTTCGTTTCTGATTTTATTTATTTGGGCCATCTCTCTTTATTTCTTGATGAGTCTGGCTAATGGTTTATAAATTTTGTTTATCCTTTCAAAGAACCAGCTCTTGGTTTCATTGATTTTTGTTTGTTTGTTTTTAGTCTCTATGTTATTTATTTCTTCTCTCATCTTTATTTCCTTCCTTCTATTTACTCTGGGCTTTTTTTTATTGTTCCCTTTCTTGTTCTTTAAGTTGTGGGGTTAAATAATTTATTGCTGATTTTTCTTGATTTTTGAGGTATGCCTCTCAGAGCTGCTTTTGCTGCGTCCCAGAGATTTTGGGTTGTTGTATGTTTATTTTCATTTGTCTCCAGGAAGTTTATTTCTTTCTTGATCTCATTGGTAACCCATTCATTGTTTAATAACATGCTATTTAGCTTCCATGTGTTTAAATGTTCTGGGTGTTTTTAGTGTAGTTGATTTCTAACTTAATTTCACTGGGATCTGTGAAGATACCTGATATGATTTCAACATTCTTGGACTTGTAGAGACTTGTTTTGTGTCCTAACATGTGGTCTATCTTTGTGAATGACCCACGTGCACTTGAGAAGAATATATATCCTGCTGCGTTGGGGTGAAATGTTCTAAAATGTCAATTAAATCCATCTGATCCAGTTTTTTTTTTTTCAGGAAGATCTATCCAGTGAAGTCAGCAGGGTGTTAAAGTCCCCTACTATGATTGTATTGTTGTCAATCTCTCCCTTAAAGTCCTCTAGAAGTTTTAAAATATATTTAGGGGCTCCTATATTGGGTGCATATTTGTTTACCAGGGTTATATCCTCTTGTTGGATCGATCCCTTTAGCATTATGTAGTGACCTTTGTCATCTCTTGTGATGGCCTTCATTTTGAAATCTATTTTGTCGAATATGAGTATTGCTACTCCAGCTTTTTTTCTTTTCCAATTTTTTACAGAGAGGAAGGGAGAGGGATAGAGAGTTAGAAACATCAATGAGAGAGAAACATCGACCAGCCGCCTCCTGCACACTTCCCACTGGGGATGTGCCTGCAACTAAGGTACATGCCCGTGACCGGAATCGAACCTGGGACCCTTCAGTCAGCAGGCTGATGCTCTATCCACTGAGCCAAACTGGTTAGGGCTACCCTACGTCTTTTGATTGGCGCATTTAGTCCATTTACATTTAGGGTTATTACTGATAGGTACTTATTTATTGCCATTATGTTTCTGTATGGCTAGGTTTCTCTCTCTGTTTCTTCTCATTAGCAATCCCTTTAGCATTTCTTGTAATGCTGGCTTGATGTCTTCCTTTACCCTTTTTTTTTCTTTTTGTCTGGGAAGTTCTTTATTTGACCGTCTATTTTGAATGATAGCCTTGCTGGATATAGTAATCTTGGTCTCAGATCCTTGTTTTCCATTACCTTGAGAACTTCATGCCAATGCCTTCTGGCCTGTAACATTTCTGATGAGAAATCAGGTGTCAGCCTTATGAAAACTCCTTTGTAGGTAACAGTTTGCTTTTCTCTTGCTGCCTTTAAGATTCTCTCTTTGTCTTTAATTTTTGGCATTTTAATTATGATGTGTCTGGGTTTGGGCCTGTTTGGGTTCTTCTTGTTCGGAGTTCTCTGTACCTCCTGAACTTGTGTGACTTTTTCCTTTACCAGGTTAGGGAAGTTTTCTGTCATTATTTCTTCAAACACCTTCTCTATTCCTTTCTCCCTTTCTGCCTCTTCTAGTACACCTGCTATTCTAATATTGTTACGTTTCACATTGTCCCACTACTCCCTTAAGCTGTCCTCCTGGTTTTTTTTATTGTTTTTCTTTTTGATTTTCTGAGTGATATTTTCAACTCTGTCTTCAAATTCATTCATTCAATCCTCAGCTTCCCCTAATCTGCTGTGCATTCCATCCAATGTGTTCTTTATTTGTGCTATTTCATTCTTTATCTCAGACTGTTCTTTTTTCATAGTTACTACATCTTTTTTCATGCTGTTGAGCATCTTTACCATCGACACTCTGAACTCTGTTTCAGATAAATTTCTTATCTCTGCTTCATTTATCTCTTCTTCTGGAGAATTCTCTAGTTGTCCATGTTGGAGTTGTTTGTTTCCTCATTTTGGTTGTTTGGGTTTGTGACTATGTATTAGGTAGATCTTCTACACCTCTCAATCTCTAGTGCAGGACAGTGTTAAAGGCTGTTTCTAATTAGATCAGGCAAAGACTCAAAGCCTCCAGAGACTGCCTCTGCCTACAGACTGATAGGATTCCAACTTGAATTGCCCCCAGGCAATTGTCCTCAGGTGTGGTGAGAAGTTTTTTCAACAGAGTGGGGAATTTGCTACTGCCTGGAAACTAATTGTAATTTTTAATCTCTTAAGTGGCCTCAGGGCAAGGTGTTTTCCAATAGGGTGTGTCGACTATCTTCCTCCCAGGCAAGGCAGATGTGTATGTGGGAAAGATGTCCTCTGCTGCATGAGGGAATGACTCAGGCCCAGAAACAGGGTGTCTGCCTTCTGAGCTCTATCCCCCGAGTCCCCATTCCTGCCCACACAGCTCCAGTCTATTTCACCCTCCCTCTGCTGAAGTACAAGGTGGGTGACTCCACAGGGAATTTTGTGCTTTGGCCCTTTAAGAGGGTGCATGAATTTTCAGCTGTTACTCTCTGGTAGACAGCACCCCACTGCTTTTCACAGACAAATGTTATATGGGTACCCTCCTCAGTTTTGGCCCAGCTTGGGGATTTGATCCCAGAGTTCTCAGTGGAAACCCCCCGACAGCTGAGCTATCTCTCTGGGACTCAGTTGCTGTCTGTGGGCGCCTGGTCAGCCCTTTCCCACCTCCATCCCTCCTACCAGGCTCTATGCCAACTGTGGGCAAACTACGGCCCGCGGGCGTTTGAAATGAAAACTAAAAAAAAAGACCGTACCCTTTTATGTAATGATGTTTACTTTGAATTTATATTAGTTCACACAAACACTCCATCCATGCTTTTGTTCTGGCCCTCCGGTCCAGTTTAAGAACCCATTGTGGCCCTCGAGTCAAAAAGTTTGCCCACCCCTGTTTTATGCAGTCTCCACTTTCAGTCCTCGGATGTCAGGGTTGTCTCCTGCGAGTTTTCTGTTGATTATTCAGGACGTTCTTCTGTATTTTAGTTGTGATACCAGTTTGTTTCTGGGAGCATGTCCATATAGCATCCACTTACACTGCAGCCATTTTTAATCTCTCTAGAAATTTAGAATTGTTTTTGAATGTCTTATTTGTATTGTTTCTTCCTAATATATACAAATACAATTAATTTTTGCATTTTTTCTTTGCTGAATTTGATTAGCTGTAATACTTTTTGGGGGATCCTTTAGGATTTTCTACATATAAGATTATATCAGAGATAATTTTATGTCTTTCCAATTTTCATTCCCTTTATGTCTATTTCTTGATTAATTGCTCTGGCTAGAACTTCCAGTACAATGTTAAATAGACCAATAATACAATTATACTTCTTATGAGACTAATAAAGGCAAAAAAATCACAGCAAAAGTATTCGTGAATAGAATGAGAAAGTCAGATTATCACAGACACAGGGACAGGTAAAACTGGTGGAAAAAAAAATACTACTTACAATCCATAGCAACATACATGGAAACAGATGTGTTTCTTGCAAAATATAAAATTACCAAGATTAAACCAAGAAATGCAAACCTTGAGGAAGTAAATGACCATTGATGATCCTGAAGAGGCAATTAAAAATATACAACTGAAAGGGTCCCTGGGACCAAATGGTTTTACATGAGTCCCAGTTCTCAGTTATTTTTAATGTAATTTAATCTATTCAAAACCATAGAAATGTGGCAATATTCTCAAATTTATTTTACAAAGCTAGTATCACTTCTATATAAAATTTCATGACAATAATAACAATGATAAAAAGGAAAGGGTAGACCAATTATTGTTATAAATATAAATGGAAATATTTTTATATTAATATTTAAGTATTTCCAAATTATTGGTAAAGGCAGGTGCTAGCACAACTGCCTATTACCTGGGGGGAAAGAAAGCTGACTCCCTATCTCACATAGATACAAAAATAAACTCCTAAAGAATTATAACTTAAATATAAAAAATAAAACAACACAAATGCAAAAGATTATCAAAGAAATTTTATTTACATCCTCGGGCCTTAGGAGACCTCGCTAAGCAAGAATACCTTCGAGCTAAGTTGGCAGCTGGAGCCTGATGAAATATGACAGACTAAGACCCTGCAATCCAGCCAGGCGCCCACAGACCCCTCCTTGTGGCTGCGCTCCAGGGTCAGCAGCATTCTGTGCCTGTGGCAGGGGTTGTCTTCTCTCTCCTCCACCTGGGCTTGGAGGGACATGGGCTTGCCCACAGGCCCTCACTGGGTTCATTGCCTCCACAGTGAGGGGCTGTCTTTCCGGGACCCTTTCCTACGCTAGTTTGGGGGCTGCCTCTAAATCAAGAGAACACATTTATTTCTCAAACACCAGATGGCACAAATCAATAGCTAACTTTGTGAGTGACAGTTCAGAAGTGGGAAATTTTTTATAAGGATAATGGGCATAAACTAGCAAGATGGAATTTACCAAGTCCTGTATTTAAGACTAACAGGCAAACCCAAAAAAACTCACTTTTATACCCATGTTGAGAGTTACAAAGTGTCAATGCATAACCCAAGAGTCTCTATGACATTTATCAAATGCAAATTGAAAACAAGAAATAAAGTGCATTCATGTAAGTAAGTGCATGTGGACAATCCAAAAATAGGGCCATGCCGTCAGGCATTTGAAGGACAAGTCTTTTTCTCCACTGTGTGTGCAGGATGGGAAGGCTGGCCTGGAGGCAGCTGGGGTCTGGGGTGTGGGCTGGCCAGCTGCAGACAGGCGCGCCCTTCCCCGGAGGCAGGGACGGGCTGCACAACCAGCCACACACTGTTCAGATGGAAGGAAGAGACTCAGGCCGTCTGCTTCCTCGCCTCACATCAAGCGAGCTTGGGGCTCCTGGGACTGTCGGGCGGAGGGGAGCCGGTGCAGTGCCAGCAGCAGCACAGATTTCACAGGAGCCTGTCTGTCAGAGCATGAAGGAAGCAGAAATCCCACTTGGCATTGGCTGGAACATGAGGACAGGTGCTGGGTCTGTCACATTTCCTACCACCCCCATGCTGCTCCCGGGCCTCTCCCCTGCTACTGGGGTCTCTCCCTGCTCTCTAGGCCTTTCCCCTGCTGCCTGGTCTCTACCCTGCGGCCTGGGCCTCTCCCCTGCTACTGGGGTCTCTCCCTGCTGCCTGGGCCTCGGGGAACAGAGCAGTTGCCTCCTCTTGTAGCTCTTGCTCAAAAGTGAAGACATTTTTCTCAGAAAGTTCTAGCAAACCCGCCCAGAGTCTTGTTGTCAGAGTTAGCCACACACGCATCCCGATTGCCACCTGCAGGTGGCGGGCACCCTCACCCTGTCAAGCCAGGGCAGAGGTAGTGAGTGGTATGGGGGCATGGACCTGAGCCCTACCAGCTCTGCTCAGAAGGACAAAGGGCCTTCTGTATGGCTAGGATTCTCTATTTCTTCTTCTCATTACAGCAGTCTCTTTAGCATTTCTTGTAATGCTGGCTTGGTGGTGACAAACTCCTTTAGCCTTTTTTTTTTTTTTTTCTGGGAAGCTCTTTATTTCACCATCTATTTTGAATGATAGCCTTGCTGGTTATAGTAATCTTGGTCTCAGATCCTTGCTTTCCAGTACCTTGAGACTTCATGCCATTCCCTCTGGCCTGTAGAGTTTCTGATGAGAAATCAGGTGTCAGCCTTATGGGAACTCTTTTGTAGGTAACAGTTTGCTTTTCTCTTGCTGCCTTTAAAATCCTCTTTAATTTTGGCATTTTAATTATGATGTGTGGGCATGGCCTGTTTGGATTCTTCTTGCTTGGGTTTCTCTGTGCCTCCTGAACTTGTGTGACTTTTTCCTTTACCAGGTTAGGGAAGTTTTCTGCAATTATTTCTTCAAACATGTTCTCTATTCCTTTCTGCCTCTTCTGGCACACCTGCTATTTGAATATTTTTACATTTCACATTGTCCCACAGCTCCCTTAACCTGCCCTTCTGTTTTTTGTCTTTTTCTTCTTGGTTCTCTGATTGATTTTTTTCAACTCTGTCTTCTAATTCACTGATTTGATCCTCAGCTTCCCCTCATCTGCTGTGTATTCCTTCCAATGTGTTATTTGTGCTACGTCATTCTTTGTTTTCATAGTTACTATATCTTTTCTCATGCTGTTGAGCATCTTTACCATCATTATTCTGAACTCTGTATCAGGTAAATTTCTTATCTCCATTTCAATGATCTCTTCTAGAGAATTCTCTTGTTCTTTCATTTGGGGGTTGTTTCTTTGTCTCCTCATTTTGAATGCCTGTTTGGGTTTGCGACTATATGTTAGGTAGATCTGCTATGTCACTCAATCTCTAGTGCAGGACAGTGTCAAACACTGTGTTTGACTATTTAGATCAGGCAAAGATTTAAAGCCTCCAGAGACCTCCTTTGTCTATGCAGTGGTTCGCAACCTTGGCCGCACATTAGAATCACCTGGGAATCTTTTTAAAATCCTGACAAGGCCCAGAAATCATGATTTTAAAAAGATTCCCAGGTGATTCTAATGTGCAGCCAAGGTTGAGAACCACTGGTCTATAGACTGATAGAATTTTTTCTTGAATTGCCCGCAGGCAAACACCCTCAGGTGTTGCAAGAGTTTTTTCAACAGGGTGGGGCAATTGCTTCTGCCTGGAGGCTAATTGTTATTCTCAGTCTCTTAATGGGCCTGAGCAACTTCTCACGGTGGGGCCAGGTGCTTTCCAATAGGGTGGGTCATCTGTCTTCCCCGCCAGGCAAGGTCATTTTGTGCATTGGCCCTTTAAGAGGGTGCCTGCAGTTCCAGCCCTGTCTCCCTGGCAGACAGCAACCCTGCTGCTTTTCACAGCCAGGTGTTATGTGGGCACCTTCTCAGTTCTATTGTTCTCTGCTGGGGCCCAGCTTGTGGATAGATCCCAGAGTTCTCGGTGACAACCCCCCACAGCTGAGATATCCCTCCCAAACTTCAGCTGCTGTCTGTCAGAGCCTGGCCAGCCCTTTCTCACCTCTGCTCCTCCTACCAGTCTCTACTCAGTCTCCCCTTTTGGTTCTCGGGTATCAGGGTTCTCTCCAGCGTGTCTTCCGTTGATTATTCAGGTAGTTTTCCTGTATTTTGGTTGTAATTCCAGTTTGATCTTGGAAGCATGTCCGTGCAGCATCCACTTACTCTGCTGCCATTTCTAATCTCCACATAAAACTATTGAACACTTATTTTGAAGTAGACACTTCATGTTCACTTTCATGTAGATTTAAAAAACTCTGCTCTGATAGCTGAACTTGATTACGTGCCATTGGGGGAATGTCTAGGACAGTGGTTCTCATCCTGTGGGTCGCAACCCCTTTGGTGGTTGAACGACCCTTTCACAGGCGTCGCTTAAGACCATCCTGCATATCAGATATTTACATTACGACTCATAACAGTAGCAACATTACAGTAATGAAGTAGCAACGAAAATAATTTTATGGTTGGGTCACATGAGGAACTGTATTTAAAGGGCCAGAAGGCTGAGAACCACTGGTAGGAGTTTGGTCCTGAGTGGTAAGCCCAGGATGAGGCCTCTCTAGTTACACCCAGTTCACAAAACTGATGGCTTCAACGTGAACGGCATGGCAGACAGCGCACGTTCTCCAGAGGCGCAGAGCACGCGGGGCACAGATCCACACAGGGCTGCAGTTCTGCATGGGGGAAGGCCTGGCTCAGACACCTTGCTCCTCTGCACCTGTGACCGTGCGGAGGGCGTCCCAAGGCACGGACGACAGTGCCGTGAGAGCAGCAGGCAGCACTGCCGTGTCGTCTCTGTTTCTTCCTCACAGGCCCTTCTTTTTATGCTCACCCAAGTATGTTTATTGACTTTAGAATGAGAGGGAGAAACATCTGTGTGAGAGAAACACTGACAGGCTTGCCTCCTGGGTATGCTCCAACTGGGGCTCGAACCCGCACACTAGGTATGTGCCGACTGGAAACTGAACCTTCCACCTTTTTGGGAAGGTGGGGTGGGGGGTACACAGGACAACCCTCCAACCAGCTGTGCTGCTGGCCAGGGCTGGGCCCATTTTTATGGCTCACATATGGCAGGACCCATGTCTGGACATGAAGGTGGAATGGGTTTTCTTGACAACCGCAAGACATCTGACTTCTCAGCAGACCAGGCTCTTGTTGCTCCTGCATGGGACCCGCCGTGTCCTGACTGGACACTGCTCCTCGGCAGTGGACGGGTGTCCATCTAACCCTGATCTCCCTCAAGAGCAGCTGCTGCAAAGCCTCTGTGTGGCTTCTGGGGCCCGACTGGCCTGGGCAGTGACCCCTTCCTCGTGGCCTGGAGATGAAGGAAACCGGGGCGGGAGATGTGCAGTGTGAAGCCCTAAACCCACACCAACACCTTTTCCCTGCTTTCCATACTGGCACCCCCTGCTCACAGCTGGAAACTGGGGTGCAGGGGCTAGGAATGTGCACTCTGCTCCTTCCTCCGATCAAGAGAGCCACCTCGCCTGGTCTGAGCAGCAAGCCTTGCCCTTCCTGGGTGTGGGGGGGTCTGCAGGTCCTGAACTAGGCCTGGGGAGTCCACCGGGAAGCCAGTCTCGCTCCCAGGGAAGGGGAAGCAAGTCCCCATCTCTGCCACTCCCCGCCCTGGCTGCCACGGAGTCAATTGCTGCCTAAAGACCTATTTGTTAAAAAACCAGTCCTGTTTAGATTCCAAAGCCATTTTGTACATGGGCTCAACAATGTTCACCAGCCTTGCACACAGGGTATCCCCCAAATGTGTACACACTTTAACAGCTGATGACTCACTTTTTCACTCCTTTTCATGTTTAACTGATCTGAAATAATGGGTGAAGCCAGACTAAACTTTGAACAAAGAAAATGTGTCCTAAGGTGCCACTGGACTTTTTTTTTATGGGGATTCATGAAAGATAAAGTTCACGGTACTAAACCAGCAACAGTCGATGAATTGACGGCACACAAATACCCACCAAACAATTCTTGATGTTTGTGTTTCCATTGCTTCACGTTAGCAGCAGTGCCGGAACCAGAACAGTCATCAGTTTGAAAACAGGCTCCAACAAAAAAATTATTCATTTCTGCAGATCCTTTTAAAATTTGAAAATGAACTGTGCATTAAGCATTGACTCGATCATCTTTCAAGGTGTGCGCAGTGTGGGCACCTCCGTGTCTAGTCGCAGCGCCTCAGGGCCGGACCGGCCCCACTGGGCTGCCCATACCACCTCCTGCTATGGCGACCCAGCCATCATTCCGGAGACACTGCCCCTGCAGGTGCCCGCTGTCCTCGGCGCGACCATCTGGCACCTTGCCCAGCAGCCCTCCTTCACTTGATCTCCCCCCAAATACACTGACAGGGACAAGTGCGAACCGGTCTTCCCTCCCACAGACGGAGGCGTGTGTAACAGCCTGACCAGTGCTGTGCACGCAAACACAAGGTAGCTGCTATCTTCATCGTGTTGAAAACCCCAGACTAGGACAATTCATTGAACACTTAGTTTACATAATTCTAATTTTTTTGTTACCTTTTCTTTGAGCCAGTCTTTATGGGAATTCGTTTGAGGTCTTCCCAGGTGGGACCCCACCTGTGCTGAGCTGCAGTGGGTCTAGACCAGGGGTCCTCAAACTTTTTAAACAGGGGGCCAGTTCACTGTCCCTCAGACCGTTGGAGGGCCTGACTATAGTTTAAAAAAAAAACTATGAACAAATTCCTATGCACACTGCACATATCTTATTTTGAAGTAAAAAAACGAAACGGGAACAAATACAATATTTGTATTTGCATGTGGCCCACAGGCAGTAGTGTGAGGACCCCTGCATAGACCCTAGGGACCCAGCCGAGCATAGTCCTGCAGGCAGCCTCGCTGCTCCCTCGCCTGCCTGCTCCCAGGAGCTCCCTGGCAGCCACCTGTGGCTTCAGCTCAGAAGCGCGATCTGTCCCCCGCATGTGCAGAGCTCTGCCCTGACATCTAGGAGGCCCTGAGCACTTTCAAGGCCCCCCCACCCCCGCCAGGTGGCTCCTGGCATCTCCTCAGAGGATCCAGCACCTCAGGACCCCTCAGCACTGTGGGTGCTCAACTTGGTATATGGACCGAAAAGAAACCATGTTCCCAGAAGTGCACCAGCACCCACACTTGCTCAACCAGGCTCCCTCCCAGAGGTGAGACGCCAGGTGGCCTTCCCGGAGGCAGCGCTGAGGAAACGCCCTCGATGCAGGCACCACCCACAGGTGCCCACAGGACCAGCCTTCCAAAACGCGGCCGAGGCAAGCAGACTTGCCCAGGATAAAATGACCTGGCTCAGCAGGCCCTGCTCGCATGGGGTGAGCGCACTCCAGTGAGGGACCCAGGCCTCCAACACCAGGGAGAACGCTCAGTCCCCAACTTCCTGGGCACCAGAGGCTTGCTCTCGCTGGGCACGGGAGCTTCCGAACAGTCCCCAGTTCAAAACTGGACCCCCACCCCTGACCTGGAATGAGCCTGTGTTTAGCATCCACCTCTTGGAAAAAGGGGAACCACTGAGTTGCTAAGCTCAGACTGGAACACCTCTCAGCAGGAAGCCGGCTCTGGGGCTGCTCATTCTCCAAAGGTCAACTCCGTGGCTTTCATTTGAGGCTGGGACCTGGCTGCCAGCGCGTGGCTGGTCCCGGGGCCGAAGGAGGGTGGCAGGGACCGAGGCTAGGACCAAGGATGGCCACACACAGCACCGGCGAACCCTTCACAACCCACACGCCGGTCACCAAGGACGCACTGTGACTCCATTCACAGGAGATGCCAGAGGCAAGCCCCTTCTGAGAGAAGATGAGTGGCTGCTTATAGACTAGGACGGGAAGTGGGGGAGGAGGGGGTAAAGGCCAGTGGGATGACTTCTTGGGATAATAAAAAACAACTCAGGGCCACTAAACTACTTTAAACGGACGAATTGTATGGTCTGCAAATTAGATCTCAATAGAGCTGTTAAAAGAATTTAGTATCATTTATCGCAGAAATAGTTGTTGAATATTGGTTTCTGAGGTTTGTAGTTATGTCCGACTTCCAGGCAAGTTTAAGGAGTGGAAGTGCTTGTCCAAACTTGACGCAGGTCCCTTGGAGCTTCTATCAGGCATGCTCAGCATTTTATGACTTAGACCAAACCAAGAGTGAGGATTTTATAAGCTGGACCAGCACATTCAAATTTCCTGTACTGAGCAATCAGGAGGCAGACTTGGAATCAAGGGCCTTCACGAAGGGGCGCAGTGACGGGCCCTGGCCTGTGGGGACAGTGGCCTGAGGCAGCAGAGACAGCAATGTCGCTGAGCGCGCTGGGGTCGGTCCTGGGTCACCTTTGTCCGCCACTTCCTGCAGGCAGCTCTCAGCCAACGCAGGAGCGGGCACAGCAGAAACGGTGCCCCACAACCAGCATGCACCGGGGTTATCCCCAACCACCACTGGCTGCAACACACACAGCAGAAAAAGAAAACCCATACTCATGTGGCCTGGTTACAGTTTTATTTTCAGCTCAGAGAAATAACATTTCTAGGATGAAGTGCAAAGGAGCTGGTTTATTAACATTAATTGATAACAGCACGCCACCTCTCTAACCCCAAGGCTTGGGCAGAGTGCGGAAGGCAAGGGCAGGGCCAGATCAGTCCGGGGTCATTGCTGCTGACCCAGGGGCACTGCCGGGCACAGCCGCAACCTGACGCCCAGGAGCCGTGTTAGACCCGTCACTATTGCTGCGCCACCTGAGAAAGGGCTGCTGTCACTGCCCTCGCCAGTGCAGACCACATGCTCTTCTACTTCCTGGCCCAACGCAGACTTGCAAAACAGCCGACTTTCCCGAAGGACCAGCCTCCCTCCTTTTTGTCTCCAAAAACATGGTGCTTGAGAGCTCACGACCAATTTCCTTCCGGATCTTGAACAAATGTTTGCGACTTTCCTAACCCATGCTGGGGAACCCCTGCAGCCCGCTGTGCAAGGGGTGGTGTGGGAAGGAAACACTCTGAAAGAACAGAATACATTTGAAACTCATGCCACAAATAGGTGTCATTTTTACTTTATTTAATAGAAAAAATGGGGGGAACAACAGTAATTTTCATAATTCACAGAAGTTAGCACGGAAGAGAAGGCTGCGCCTGGCCCCACCGTGCAGCTGTGCGGCTGGCGAATCCGCTGTGGTCGGTCAGGCGCGTTACCGTTTAGCACACTGATAACTGGCAAAATTAGGGATTATGAATCACCAAAAGTGAACTACAACTAGGGCGGAAACCTAAATAACCCATTAAAAAAGTCAATTAAAAATAATCCATAAATATGTGATGCACGTTAGTGTAGCAAACCCCTTTTTGTAAACATTCTCTTCAACACAACACGTGCCCGAGAACGAAGGGAACACTGCCGCACACGGGACGCTGACCTCGCAGGCTGACCGCCGGCGGCGCTGGTGAAGGCTGCGCACCACCCTCCGGTCCCGCACTTCACGGGAGCATCATAATACTGCTTTCTTTTGTCATTTTGCCACCTTGGCACTTCTGTGAATAACCCTTTAAAGGAACAAAATCATCCCTTCTCTAAAAGAAGGCAATTTTAACAGCTCACAATCTTTTATGGAGAAACCCAATTGGGCACCTGCTTCAAGCTGTAGCAACAGTCTGGCTGACAAGGCCCAGGCAGCGACACACGGCCCCGGAGGGCACACACCAACCCACCTGCCGGGACAAATGGCCAGCTGAGATCGGTACCTGAAGCCCAGCAACGAATTCAATTCTGTTCAACTCAAACCCGAGAGTGTCGGTGGGTTAGCTCCGCAGCCTACGAAATGCCTGCGGTGCCGGCGGCCCCAGGTGGCCCCACGGCAGCACCACGGGGGCAGGACTACGGCCGAGCGTGGCTCTTCTCCGATGACATCCTCAGAGGAACAGTGACAGGGAGCCAGGAACAAAAGATTACCCAAGACATTATCAAAATGCCATGAACATGTTCATGAAGTAAAGTTGGTTTAAAAGACAGAGAACAACAGGATGAGAGAACAGAAGCCAGGACTCTGCCATTACGCCCGGAACCCAGGACAATACGTCTCATGCACAAGCAGGATTACTACGTTCTTGAACCAGTGTCAGCACATTGCGATTCAGAAAGGCTAACCCCCACCCGGAGGCTCCTGCAGCACCGGACAGTCGGTGTGCCTGTCGCAGACGCCGCCTGTCTGCCACCCGCCCGCCTGCACGGGGTGGGGGCGCTGGTCTCGGGATAGCCGTGGCGCCGCTGACACCTGTGCCCACATACAGTCAGACTTCACCCTGATAGTTTTGGTATTAAGATTAAATTAAGCATTCATGTTTTCCTCCAAAAACACAGAAACTAAACCACCTCTTAATGCATTAAAAACAATGAGGTAGGAAAAAAAAATAAACATGTGGTTGAAAACATTTTTTTCCTCTGCACGTGCAGGCTGTGGTAAAACCTGTCGCACGTCTAGGTTTAAACAGAAATTAGCCCTCGCGTGGAGGCAGTGCTGATACTGTCACGCAGCGAAGTTCTGGCCATGGCACGGGTGCACACATTTCCTTTTTCTTTTTAAGAACCATCTGCACATGATTTAGGCAAAACCTGGCACACAGAAAAATGACTGAGCTCTCGGTGAAACACAAAATATGCAAAGAAACAAAATGGGACCCCTTCACCCCCTACCCGCCTCCCAGACCCCCACAAAAGTTATCTAGTAACTGTCTTTCACATTTTATAAATATTAACTTCTTAAACCTGCCCTTCTTCGTCCACATACTGTCACATTACAAAAAGAAAGGTCAATTAAATACACTGTTAATGTTACTCTAGCAAATCTGCTCTCGCTTCTGCAGCTGCTCACTGAGACCCCAGTGGCCACCCTGCCTGCCCGGCGCCGCCGCCCGCAGACCCGCAGTCACTCCAAGGGATTCTGGCCGGAGGAAAGGTGTTTGCTTGCTGGTCTGATGCTCGACCCCAAACACTATAGCACCTGATGGTAGAGTCTGAACAGCACCAGCTGCATTGCAGCCTGATTTATTTTTTAAAGAAAAAAAATTTAAAAAAGATTGGGGACAAACTGGTAGGGAGAGCAGGAAGGAGGAGGAGAGCCGTGGGGTCTGCGCACGGTCCTGCTGCTGGGCACGCGGCGCTCCGGCTGAGCTTCCAAGCCCTGGTGTCTGAAGACGGCAGCGGTCGGGCCACGGCTCTACCAGCTCAGGAGGGAGGTCCTGCCCAGCGTCATGAAGTACACCTGGCTGCTGCCGCCCGACCGCACAGAAGCAAAGAACACCTGTGGGCGAGAGAGGGGTGGTCAGCAGCAGATCCCGGGGGGCTCCAGGTTGCAGGGCACCGCCCGCCGCCCGCCCACGTGAGGGGCGAACCCCAAGGGCTCCTTCTACAGGAAGCTGGGAGGACACCAACGCTTCATTTACCAGGAGTGGCCATCTGCAGCCAATGTGTATTACAACTAGGAAGGGGATCAGGCAAACAACTCCTTGTACACAGACATACTGTGAGAACGTTGAAAGAAAAAAAGGGTGTTCCTGAAACTGGGCTCTTTCTTCCACCTCCACTGCGCACGCGTCTTAAAAGACACCTGTGCTTAGAAAGCACAATGAGGTTACCCATTTCTGAGTTGCCAGGAAACAGCACAGGGTGCGGCTCCCACGGAGAACACGAGGCCGGGTGAGATTCATGGGTCGTGGGCCGTCTCCAGGCCCCAGAGAGAGCTCCCTGTGTGGCTGGAGTCCCTCAGTGAGGAGGAGAAGCACATGCTAACCTGGCTGAGAGCCGTGGGCCCGGACACAGAAGGAAACCTAGGAACGCAGGCAGTCCATCTCCTTTCGGAGACCTGCCTGTTGTCACGGAAGATAACGGCCTTGTTGCTGAAACACCCTGGTCCCGGAAGCGCCTGCCCTTCTCAACCCCCAGCTGCCTGGCCTGTAACCACTATACCCTGCCCACTGCCCGTGCCTGTAACACCTGCTTTCCCATGTGATCTCTGTCCTTCCACCCAATATAAGTGGCTGCTATGGGAAGGAGTAGAGCAGATTTTTCTGGATGCCCCGGTGCTGGCATTATTGGAATAAACGCTCACATTTGATTAAAAAAAGAGAAAGCTCAATGGACAATGGGGGAGGACTCCTCAGCAACCTGTTTTTCTCTTTTAAAAAATTAAGCTAAAATGTACTAGTTACTTCATGACTCTATAGTGACTTACTTTTGTACCTTTTATAAACTTTGAGGATATGCCATCATGAGTGATAAAATTACTTAACGGAAGTTCAAAGAAGCTTAAACTTACAGCCACATTAAACACACGCGGGAAATAGAAGCCACAAAGCTGGGCAGATCCTGGGTAGGGCCTGAGGCAGTGTGGGTTCTCCAGGTAAACATCTGGGAGATGGCCTTTCAGGTTGCAGGCAAAGGGGGGAAGGCGGGTTCGAGGGCCGCTGAGGGCGACAGCTTCTGTCCCATCCAAACTTCCCCTTCCCCGAGGAGCCAGCCACAGGCTGTTGCTGGGACGCCCTCCGCACATCATTGTGAAGACGCGCTCCTCAGGCTGAGGACTGGCTGCCCGGGTGCCGGGTGCTTTCCCGAGGGCACAGCAGAGAAGGCTGGGCTTGGGGAGACCGCCCGCCTTGCTGTCCTTCCCAAGGCAGGCCGGCGGACCCACGCCCTGGCCATGTCTGCCCCGTTCCAAAGCTGGTCAGGGGAGAAGGCAGGATGTGGTCAGCCGTGGAAGGGAAGGCTCTGCACTGGGCTCGGTGCCCTGGGGCTCGTGTGGGAGAGGCTTGTAAACATGGCTACAAATCCACTCCTGAAAAGCTGATACATTCAGTGGGAAAATATCAAAACCCCAGGGAAAGCTGCGAACCCCACGAGACAGCAGCCACTGCGGCAGGACACAGCGAGAACGCGGGTACCTTGTCGTTGCGCTCACACAGGAATTTCAGTCTCTGAGCCCTTTTGTGCATGAACACGCCATCCAGGTGGCCTGTCTCCACGGAACGGATCTCTATGGCCTTCTCGCCCCAGCCCATCGTCTGATTGGATCGGATATAAGCTTTTGGAGAGGCAAAGACACATATTGGTAAGATAAGAAATAGCCTTTAAAAGGTGCTGCTTATGTAATAAATGCACACGGATACATGCGAGCGCGCGTGCGCACACACACACACAAGCCCTAAATGACTAGCATTTAAGAGCTTTGCTTTCAGGACCTCTGCCTTTGCCAGCTTCCAGCCTATCCTGAGAACCTGTCACTTGAATCAGTGGTTGAATCTATTCGTTCCCATGTCTTGAGGCTTGAGGACCACTGAGGTGTTGGCCTAAGGCTGCATTTCCATGCACCTGCCCGAGGGAGGCAGGACGAAGGCCTCCACTGCAGCAAAGCCCAGCAGCCTGAGACTGAAAACCAGGAGAATGCCAGCCCCTGCCCCTGCCTGGGCGTGAACGTTCCAGAACAGAGGCTGCGCTCCTGGCGCGACTTGGCCACGGGCGACAAGTCCCACTTCCCCTGAATGGCCTAGGATTAAATGAAGGACTGTCAACAGCAAGAGTTTTAAAATGTGTTAAATAATTATTTAGATTTTGTTCTATAACAATCCTCTGGTCTACAGTCGAACTCCCCACTGTGCACACCAACCACTCTGCTGACAAACATGCAATTTCCAAGAAAAGCTCTACTCCCATGGCCGGTCGCTGCCTCCCCGAGCACCACACCCCCAGCGCCACGCCCCCCCAGTGCCACGCACCGACAGAGGTGGGCATCTCGCCCCACTGCAGCACCACGTCCTTGGTGATGCGGCCGTACGTGTTGACGTAGACGCCCTCGTCCTCGTAGCACACCAGCAGCTCCATGCCGTCCGTGTTGGGCAGGATGATGATGGCGTGGGGCTTGATGCTGCACTGAATCTGCGGGGACACAGGCAGAGGTTCTGGCCGCGGCCGTCCCGGCGGAAGGGTTGGAAGCTGTCTCTGAGGAGCACGGGCTCACCCTCCCGGCGGCAAACCCGCCACTGGGTCACATGGTGGGACCCTGCCACCTTTAGCCCAGTCCACCTTTCTCAGGCCCTATGCTCCAGCGCAGGGGTCCTCAAACAACAGCGGCCAGTTCACTGTCCCTCAGACCGCTGGAGGGCCCCACTATAGTTTAAAAAAACTATGAACAAATTCCTATGCACACTGCACATATCTTATTTTGAAGGAAAAAATAAAAAAAAAAACGGGAACAAATACAATATTTGTATTTGCATGTGGCCGTAGTTTGAGGACCCCTGCTCTAGAGTTCCGGGAACGCATGAGGACCATCCTGTCTTACCATTTAAGACAGGATGGTCCCCACAGCACTTCCCCCCAGGGGTGTTCTGGCCACCAGCGACTGCCCGCCCCGCCCGCTGCTCGTCCCAGCAGGGCCGAGGGTCCCAGCAGGGCCGCAGAGCCACCTAAATACTCACCCCCCGCCAGGGAAGGAGTCTGCCGCGAGCTCCCTAAGCAGAGTAAAGACAGGGCGGAACCGAGCGGCCAGCCCCCAGAGGGGGCTCTTCCTTACGTGTGTCGGCAGATAGATGTCATAGACGGATCCCGAATCCACGTCCACGGCATGGAAGCCGGCGCACGACCCGTAGATCACCTTCAGCCTCTGGCCCTCCTCCACCGTGAGGTCCACCAGCAGCGGCCGGTGCGCCAGGTCCGCGAACGACTGCAGCACAAACAGGCAGGAGGAGCCGTGAGGCACGGCGGGCCGTCATCACGCCCTGTGGTGACGGGGCCGCCTGCCAGGCCACAGCCACACACGCTTCCACAAAGCCTGTCATTCAACACGCTTTCATCTGTTGACGCAAACCAAGAAAACACATCTTCCGGAAGCCACGCCCCAGATTCTCCCTCCCTAGTCCCAGAGTTCTGTCACTCCCTGTCCTTCCGCTGCACGTCCCAGCGCAGCCCGAGGGAGCGCCAGGCTCTGCAGCACCCTCCTGTTCTAGCGGGTCAGGGCAGGGAGCCCTGTGGGCCACCGAGGCTTTGACAGGACTGTGACTTTCCCCTCTAACCAACACATGGGCCTGGAGGCCTAGCTCTGCAATGATACCACTACCTACAGCTCCCAAGACAGATTTAGATAAGATACTCAAAGCAACTAGTACAGTGCCTGTAACACAGAATATATTAAGAACCGATCTGAGATCATTGTAATTTCATAACCAATTACTTTCATTCAATAATATGTATATTTATTTATTTATTAAATATATTTTTATTGATTTCAGAGAGGGAGGGAGAGAGACAGACAGAGAGAAAGAACGATAGAGAAATATCAATGATGAAAGAGAATCACTGATCTGCTGCCTCCCGCATGCTCCCTATTGGGGAGTGAGCCCACAACCTGGGCACGTGCCCTTAACAGGAATCAAACCTGTTATCAGTGTATCAGTGACAGCTTTTACACTATCAGTGCCAGCTTTCATACCATCAATGACAGCTTTCACACGATCAGTGACAGCTTTCACTATCAGTGACAGCTTTTACACTATAAGTGACAGCTTTCACTATCAGTGACAGCTTTTACACCATCAGTGACAGCTTTTATACTATCAGTGACAGCTTTTACACTATTAGAGACAGCTTTTACACCATCAGTGTTAACTGTTCCTGGTTTTTAAACTTGCTGGTTGCAGCGTGCATGACTAATGTTATTTTTTATTGATTTCAGAGAGGGAGGGAGAGAGACAGACAGAGAGAAAGAACGAGAGAGAAATATCAATGATGAAAGAGAATCACTGATCTGCTGCCTCCCGCATGCTCCCTATTGGGGAGTGAGCCCACAACCTGGGCACGTGCCCTTAACAGGAATCAAACCTGTTATCAGTGTCAGTGACAGCTTTTATACTATCAGTGACAGCTTTCACACCATCAGTGACAGCTTTCACACCATCAGTGACAGCTTTTACACCATCAGTGACAGCTTTTATACTATCAGTGACAGCTTTCACACCATCAGTGACAGCTTTCACACCATCAGTGACAGCTTTTACACCATCAGTGACAGCTTTTATACTATCAGTGACAGCTTTCACACCATCAGTGACAGCTTTTACACCATCAGTGACAGCTTTTACACCATCAGTGACAGCTTTTATACTATCAGTGACAGCTTTCACACCATCAGTGACAGCTTTCACACCATCAGTGACAGCTTTTACACCATCAGTGACAGCTTTTATACTATCAGTGACAGCTTTCACACCATCAGTGACAGCTTTCACACCATCAGTGACAGCTTTTACACCATCAGTGACAGCTTTTACACCATCAGTGACAGCTTTTACACCATTAGTGACAGCTTTTATACTATCAGTGACAGCTTCACACTATCAGTGACAGCTTTCACTATCAGTGACAGCTTTTACACTATAAGTGACAGCTTTTACACTATCAGTGACAGCTTTCACTATCACTGACAGCTTTTACACCATCCGTGACAGCTTTTACACCATCAGTGACAGCTTTTAACCATCAGTGACAGCTTTTATACTATTAGTGACAGCTTTTACACCATCAGTGACAGCTTTTAACCATCAGTGACAGCTTTTATACTATTAGTGACAGCTTTTACACCATCAGTGACAGCTTTTACACCATCAGTGACAGCTTTTACACTATCAGTGACAGCTTTCACTATCACTGACAGCTTTTACACCATCCGTGACAGCTTTTACACCATCAGTGACAGCTTTTACACCATCAGTGACAGCTTTCACACCATCAGTGACAGCTTTTACACCATTAGTGACAGCTTTTATACTATTAGTGACAGCTTCACACTATCAGTGACAGCTTTCACTACCAGTGACAGCTTTTACACTATCAGTGACAGCTTTTACACTATAAGTGACAGCTTTCACTATCAGTGACAGCTTTTACACCATCAGTGACAGCTTTTATACTATCAGTGACAGCTTTTACACTATTAGAGACAGCTTTTACACCATCAGTGTTAACTGTTCCTGGTTTTTAAACTTGCTGGTTGCAGCGTGCATGACTAATGTTATTTTTAAGTGCACTCGATGTTGTTACCTTAAAGGCCATAAACTTGTGGTATGGCTTGGGTGCCCATGCATACACTTCCACTGAACTCTTCAAAGCAATTACGAGAAATTTGATTCTTTCATATTTTACTGAAAAAAACAAATGAGAACACAAGTCAGTATCAACATGGAACTCTAAATTCTTTGGGCTGTCTTCTGCAAACTTTATAAAGATGACTTCTTTTGGTTCATCCAAACCAACAGGAGGAAAATGCTGAGTGAGATCAAGCCTCAGTTTCCTTTTCAAGTTCTTTGGTGTGTGATTCAGGCTGTTCAATTCACTGGTTACTACTACTGAGTACCCTCACTTGCTCCTAATCTTATACTGCAAGTATTTAATTATCCGGGGCAATGCCAGGCTTACCCCCCAAAGTCAAGGGCAGAGTAGCACTTGGAAAGGACAGTGATGAGACTAATCCGTCAAGAATCGCTCAATCACAGCACGAGGCGGAGGCACAGGAGTCTGTACCAAAACACCCCCTGGCGGAGGCTGGATTCCCTGTTTGTGTATGAGACCAAGTACCATTCCCAACCACACCAGCCCTAGAGAGGCAGTGATTGCTAGGATCCCACCTAAAGTTCTGTACATAAGAGCGGCAGTAAAGACAATGTCTCTTCAATGATCTACACACAGAATAGAGGTACGTGTACAGACACACATATCGAATGCCCCGTAACCGCTGTTTTAACCTTGCAGGGGTGACTGCTGAAACAAACCCCCGAGAGCCCTGAGCACAGGCATGCACTGGTCTGGGCAGACCCCAGTCCCTTTGTTAATGGTCTCTTCCTTTGCACATGAGAGTCAGGCTTGCCAACCTGATGCCTCTCCCTGTTCAATGCCATCTTGCCACCATTCAAATAAGTGACGCCTCATGCAACCTTATCTCCAGGAAATGCTTGCGATGCTGTGTGAATAAGCCACAAGAGGGCTCTGCTTGTTCTGATGAAAACCCATTCCCCCCACACGGCCGCCTCTAGTGCCCCCTGCAGGATAGTCTATCATAAACAGTTCAGCTCTTGGGAGCTGTTTCATTAAGTTTAGACTTGGATGAGTTTAGTTACACCTCAAGAAACAAAAATGTTTCACATAAACACAACCCAGAAAATCCTAATCCCAAGGTCTATGCCCAGGAGACACCAGTACTGGCTGGTATCACTCAGAATCGTTCTAATCCTGGCGAGTGCTGTGACCATCACTGGCCAGGAACTGCGGACAGCTCACGTAAATAAGAAGACAATGCCAACCACAGTGGCATCCTGGCAGCAGAGAACGGCCAGTAGCATGCGCTTCATAAACACGGAACCAAAGGAAACACACAAGCAGAAGCCAATGCTCGCAGGCCCCTTATGCTGACAATAAGGTTGACAGACACTGGATCTTCTCAAGCTCCCCTTTCAAATGAGGTATGATAGTAGATCCTCTCTCCCATAAAACTTCAATTTGACTCAGCACCATGATTTCCCCTCTATTTCCAACATTCACACTGGTATTTTGATTTTTTTATACACAAAGAAAACGATTTTTTTGTTTTGTTTTTGTGAGGTGTTACTGCCTAGAACCACAGCAGGCATGCCAAAAAGAAAAAACGGAGTTGCCAGGAGACACCGACTGGCCGGCCAGATTCATTTCCTAGTTAAGAGCACAGGAGCTTGCACAGTGGACTTAATTCAAAATGCCAAGCCTGGCCGTTGTCAAACTCGTGCAGGTCCCACCAGATGCCCAGGACCCGGAGTCCTTGGCTCTCAGTCCTCCAAGTCGACCGACTTCCCTGGAGTTCATGTGAACACATCTTACAGGGCAGAGTGTGGCCTGTCAAAGAGGAAGGGCGGAGCCCCTCCCTCAGACGTGCTGCGTCGCAGGGGGGAGCGTGCCTGCTCAGAGGTGCCCCTGCGTCCGCCGAGGCTCCAGGAGGGAAGGTGCCTTACAGTCACAGGAATGAGCTGCGTCTCAAGAACAAGTTACAACAAGGGCTTTAGAACACGTGGGCTCTAAGTGAAATGCCAACGAAACCCTAGAAAACAAGCCCACGCCCGCTGGGACTCACCCACTTTATAGTGCACACAGCCTTCCAAGTCGCCCACGGTGGTCCATCCCTGCTTCTTCTCCACTTCGGGGTCATTGTGAAGGATTTTATTCCTTAACCAGGACAAATAGTAGACACGCAACTTATCCTTTTTGCCTAGCAAAACAAATAAAAAAGTAGATATCCTCATCAATAACAATAGTAACCAAAAGAAACTCCCATAAACAATAAAAACTGTCTCCCTAAGGGAGTCATGTTGCAGTAATTTTACTAGAAATTCAATTCAGGGTCTTCAGGGGGACTCTGAAACTCAAGAATTATCACCAGGTATAGCCTGAGTTAAAAGGAAGATTTTAAAAAGAACTCACACTTATGTAGACGAACAGTGTCAATAAACCACAAAGTAGTATAAACACTTTCATAACAAATAATCAACAGAGCTAGTAAGATGCTTTCATGTATATCATGTTATCTGATTCTCAAAACCCTCCAGCATAGCTATTACTTCCCATTGGGCAGCACAGTGTTAAATAAATCACCAACGGGGACTTCATCCACAGAAGGCTACCTACATATTGGAGATGTGTGCCACAGCATCCAGAATTTGTAAAGAACTCTTATAAATCAACTGGAAGACATAACCCAATAGAAAGACTGGGCAAGTGACTGGAGCGGGCAGAAGTCATCTAATAGATACATACAGAGGTACTGCTCTCAAAAGTCAATAGTGAATGCACATTAGACATAACGAGGCACAAAGGCATACACCTATCCGTGTCTAGAACTAAAAAGAGCCATAATACTGAAAGCAGGAGACGTGTGGAATAACTAAAAACTTCAGTAACTAGTGTTGAAATTTGTTAGAGCCACTTTGATAAGCTTGGCGTTATCTATGAAAGTAGGATAAACGTATACATTGCTATGATCCAGTCATTTCTCTCCTCATTTACATGTGTGTATATGAGCTCCCACATACATGAACATTGTTTGTAACAGCCCCACAGAGGAAGCAACGCAAGTGTCTATCCACAGCAGAATGAGTGTGACATGGTCACCCACAGGAATAGAGAGGAACAAACACAGCTATAAACCACACACACAGAGAGCATTTGACAAAACCCAGCACCATCTCATGATAAAAATCCAGGCAAGTCCTGGCCGGGTGGCTCAGCTGGTTGGACTGTCGGCCCGTGGACCGAGGTCACTGGCTTGATTCCCTGTCAGGGCAGATACCTGGGTTGCGGGCTCAATCCCTGGTGGGGGTGTGCAGGAGGCAGCTGATTGCTGTTTCTCTCTCTCCCCCTCACTCTCCAAAATCAATAAAAAATGTTTGTTTTTTTTAAAAGTCAACTTCTTTCCTATATATTTGCAAAAGCCGTTGGAAATTTGAAACTGAACAGTCTGAAAGGCTACATGCTGTGATTCCAACTGTCACCTTCTGAAAAAGGCAAGGGCGAGAGAGTAAGAAAGATCAGCTGTTGCAGGGGCGTGGGCAGAGGGGCGAGCAGGTGGAGCCAGGGGTTTTTCAGGGCAGTGAGAACAGTCTGTATGACACTGTCATGGTGGGTAATTATGCACTGTCGGAACCCAGAATGCACAACACAAGAGTGCACCCCAATATAAACTATGGACTTAAAGTGGCCAGACACAGAATACTACTTACGGCTTTACCATTAATATGACTTCAGTTCAATGAAGGCAAAATCAGTCGAAGGTGTTACAATCAGGAGCATGTTTCCGTCTGTGACTGACAGGCTGCACGAGGGAGGGTCTGGGTGCGGCTGCTCTCTCGCCAGCGCGGGCTGTGTGGGTTCTAACTGACATCACTGAGCTGTAGACTCAGCATCTGTGCACTTTCTGTACTATGTCTTACACTTTTTAAACTTTGAAGAATTTGGGAGAATATTGAATATGGTGAAACAAAGGCCACATAGTTTTATGTAAAGTGTTTTATCCCCATATTGTGAGATATATTTATAGAAAAGAGAAGAAAATACAAAATGTTAACAACAGTTATGCCAAAGACAGGAATAACACATATGCTTTCTAAGTGTTCCTGTTTTTGAAGCTTCTACAGTTGACATGTATTACTTTTATGATTGTGAAAACCATTAAAAGCTGCTAAAAAAGAATATGGAAATTAGACCAAAAAATTATCATTGGCACCAGCTGATCATCACCCTCCATGAACCATCCGGCACAGAGCAGAGTGAAGTCTCAGCCTCTGCTACGTGCAGATGTGCGTACCTCCCGTTTCAGAACCCACTCCCCACCAGCACTCAAGTTTTTAATGACTCTTTTCTCACTTGAGCGGGATGGTGACATTTTGAATTTCAACAAACACCTTTACTTACAACCAAAAGCCTATTTGAAAACTAAAATAACTGCAAGAAATGTGTTACATATAAACAAACACAACAAGATTGAGTTAGCAGATAACTAAATCAAAACTAAAACCTATTGAAAGTCATAATTTGCCCTAGCTGGTTTGGCTCAGTGGATAGAGCATCGGACTGCAGAATGAAGGGTCCCAGTTTCAATTCTGGTCAAGGGCACGTGCCAGGTTTGCAGGCTCGATCCCCAGTGGGGGGTGTGCAGGAGGCAGTTGATCAATGGTTCTCTCTTATCATTAATATTGAAATCAATAAAAATATATTAAAAAAAAAGAAAATCATAATTTTGCATCCTCTTTGATCCCAGCACCAATACAAGTTATTAGGAAATTACAATCTATGAAACATGAGTATGCATGCTCACGGATAAGCTACAAAGACATTTGTGAAACACGCATACATGAGGGGAAGGGGGTGGACGGAAAGACGTACAACAGAAGGCGAGTGAATGTTAGCACAGCTACGCAGAGAAGCACTGGGTCTGTAAAGCCCGGGATCATGGAGAACGTTCAATGACGGGAAGAGCAGGCTACAAGGTTTGGACACAGGAATGGAGGGCACACAAGACAGTGGTTCCCGTGGGAGGCGGGAGGCAGAGGGCATGCTAATTGCATGGACAAGAGTGTGTTTTAACTTCTATTAAAACCAGCTAGTCAGTATATGGGTATCCTATTTTCTCATTTTTATCCTCTGGATGTTTTGAAACATTGCATAACCATTTTTACATAGATTTCCCCCCGTAAGTTATATTTTGAGTGTGTCTATGCTGAAAAGACTGGAAGTTAAAAACCGAAAGTTAATACACCTTATCTTTGGATGATTTTAGGTTTTACTTCTTCTACTTGCTTTTCTGCAGTAGTTTGTCACTTTCAATAATGAACATTTACTACATAATTTATACTAAAAAAGGTGCTCTTTCTGAAAAGAAACTTATGGTGTTAATTGATGGAAGAAAAAAACACGTTGCTTTTACTATTGTGGCAGGAGCAGTGCCTCTGCATGAAGAGTAGCACAGGTGGAAGCGGCACAGACCTACACGCCAAGGAGCCACAGGGCAGTGTGGGTCGTGGGGGTGTCCATGCCCGGGGCTCCCGTGCTTCCCAAGGCTGCTCCTCAGAGGAATGGTGGTAGGGTGCACCCAGGGTTCGGATGCACCTGGGGTTAGGGTGCACCCGGGGGTAGGTTGCACCCAGGGTTAGGGTGCACCCGGGGTTAGGGTGCACCTGGGTTTAGGGTGCACCCGGGGTTAGGGTGCACCCGGGGTTAGGGTGCACCCGGGGTTAGAGTGCACCAGGGTTCAGGGTGCACCCGGGGTTAGGGTGCACCGGGGTTAGGGTGCACCTGGGGTGAGGGTGTGCGGCGAGCCACACCTGATCTGGCTGTATCTCATTTCATGCAGCCGTTACTTCAGAAGATGAGGTAGCTAAAGGTCAGTGCTAGGAGGTGCTGTTTGAAACAGTGCTACAACCTGCTTTCCTGAGCAAGTACTTACCAGATATTGTCACCAAAACATTTAAGCCTTCGAGGACATCCATTTGCTGAAATCGTCTCCGGTTGATCAGAGGGTATACCTTCCCTTGGCCACTTCTGTCCAGCAGCATCAGGCCACTTTCCGTTCCCACTAACAAATTCACTCCTGTTTCAAGGACACAGACAGGCCTGGGTTACACTGAGCTGGCAGGCAGGCTGGGGGCACAGAGAGGGCGCCACCTGGCTGGCAGTGGTTTCCTCACTCGCCCACAGAAAGGAATGCTCAGCACAGTCACAGGTGAGTAGTCAGCGATGGGGAACATATACTGAGAGAAAAGGCTGTGAGGGAAAGTGAGCGCCACACCGCTCTCCTCCACATCCGCCAGCTCTGCTCGCCAGCTCCCCAGACTGCCTGCGCGCACTTCTCCTTGGTGGCGACCGCTGCTCTTACTGACACTCCCCATCATCACCAAGAAAGAAGCTGCACTTGCCCTCGGCCCCTGCTTCTCACCCCCCACCCCCACCTGCTGTAGCCAGCCCCCCTCATTTCCACACACTCCTTGTTGTGTGGCCGCTGGAGCAGCACCTGTGAACCACTAACTCCTAACTCCATCCCCTCCTTCCCTGTTTTCCCCAAGACGATGCCTGGTGGGTACAGCACCCTGCCCTTCCCCGTGACTGTGCACCCAACTCCTCCCTCCAAAGTCCTCATCGAGCCAGACTGTACTTCAACAGCCTCCACCACAGCCTCGGCAAGCACTCACGCCTGCCCCTGAGCCACTTCCTTCCCCAAGTGCACTTTCTTCCTGGGTCTGAACGAACTCTGAATCCGGAGCAGAGGTCCCCGATAGTCCCAGGAGCCTGGGCACACACGTCTGCACTAATTCCCTAAACTGGGAAATACAATCACTGAACTCAGGTATCTGCGCCTTCAGGAAGTATTTGCTCAGTAAGTATTTTCTCAGTAAGTATTTTCAGGTGGATGAAATGATACAGAGCAAAGTATGTATTTCTTGAACCCCATGGTCCACGTTTTGTTACACACACACACACAGGCTCCCGACTCCCAGAAATCTTCACATGAACAATACTCCCTCCCGGCTCCCTGCTCACCCTCCCAGCAGGCTCCCGGCTCCCTGTCTGCTCACCCTCCCTGCAGGCTCCCAGGGACTCAGTGCTGGAAGAACTGCTGTCCACCTAGCACAGGTTACCACAGGAGACTGGACGGCCTGCTCCGTTCCCCAGAGCCTGCTTTGCTGAGAATCAAAGTGAAGCTCATTTGGACGTTGTTTTCAGTGTTTCCCTTCCCACCTAAACGAGGTGATTCTAAGCAGCTTCAAAAATATTTGCAGCAGATAAAACAAAACATTAACCGACAGAACTGCTGTCGGACAGGTCCATTCCAAAGGTTTCACTTCATTTCACAATATTCCAGCATTTTCCTGGTCAACCCTCAATATCAAGTATCTAAAAGCATCTACATCAGTGGTTCTCAACCTGTGGGTCGCGACCTCTTTGGCAGTCGAACGACCCTTTCACAGGGGTCGCCTAAGACCATCCTGCATATCAGATATTTACATTATGATTCATAACAGTAGCAACATTACAGTTGTGAAGTAGCAACGAAAATAATTTTATGTTTGAGTCACAACATGAGGAACTGTATTTAAAGGGCCAGAAGGTTGAGAACCACTGATCTACGTCCAAGATCTGGTAATAACCACCCAAAACATGAGCCTTGTGAAAGCTATCATTTGTGGTTTCCAAAAATAGTGTTCAAATAGCAATCACAATTTTACAGTAAGAAAAAATAATGAAATAAAAGATAACGCTGAAACATCTTTTCACACACACAGAACTGCAGCTGGGTTGGCCCTCGCACCCCACCTTCCACGTCACCAGCACACACTTCCCAGCACTGCGCCAAGTGTCGAGAGCCAGCGCCAAAGGGACACGCCAGTCACTGGGAGACCACCCCTGGGAGACAAGGGGCCTAGGAGACAGTGAGCTCACATGCTGCAATGACTTCCCATAAATACAGTTTAAACCTCTGGCTGCTGGGTGTAATTAAACGTTTGCTAACTGTTCAGAGGCACGCGGTGCTAGGAACTGTGAGCGCAATCAGAGGAACCTGGCGTAGGCTACTGGGAGAGTGGCTAAGAGCTGCACAACATGTGATTTAAATTCCTTTAAATTCCATGGTAAGTGCAGTAATATACAGTTAGCTGCAGATAATCTATATATAGAAAAGGCTAATATGCAAAGTGTCTTCTCAGGAGTTGGACTGGGAGACCGGGAGTTCGACTGCTCGCTATGACATGCGCTGACCACCAGGAGGTGGAGCAGAACAAAGGAAGGCCCAGGCTGGCAGCCTGCAGCCAGGGAAGGGAGGCCCCAGCTGGCAGCCGGAAGGCCCCAATCGGCCCTGATCACCAGCCAGGCCTAAGGACCCTACCTGTGTGCAAATTTCATGCATTAGGCCTCTAGTTCATTCTGAATGTAAGGATGGAAACAATCATGTTAAAAGAATGTGTTAAAATAATCCTGGCTGTGAAGGGGAAGGCTGCCTTATAAAAAAACATAATAAATATTCAGCAATTTATCCTCCAGCCCTTTCCCTGAAGGTACAAAAAAGCAAAGGCATCCAACAATGGTCAGCAGGACAGAAATGCTGTGATTTCTGCTGCAGAGAAACATTCCGAGTCCACCTCTCACAGGTGCTTGGGCTCTTCGGCCCGCGTCTCTACGAGGCCGACTTGAACTTCACAGTCACAGCAGCCATCACTGCAGGTTAAGGAAACCCTCCCTGCTGACCCAGGCACTGAGCAACTTGAACACACCGGCTCGTAGGCACGTTTCCACTCTAAGGCACGTCCCAGTCTTTTGTTTTCACTCAGCGATAAATGAAAGTCCCACTTCACTTTTAAAAACATTGGCTCAAGTCACTCCTATTTTTCTCAGAGGTATCGAAGAAGTTAGTTAGGAAAAATAAGGATTTCAGTTAAAAAAAAAAATAAGTTAACGGCACACAGAATGGGGCCCAGCACTTGGCAGGACATTAGAGGAATATAAAGTCAGTGTAGAAGCATTATAGATAAAAACAATGTCAATTTCTAAAAATTAACATATTTAACACTTTTGCACTGGACGTAACATAATCCTTTTTGATGATGTGAATGCCCCGATGGCCTGTGCCAGGAGCAGAGGTGATGGCCCAGCCCCGGAGTGGCCTCAGCACTCAGGGCCATGGGTGCCGACGCCCTCGGCTGCAGTCACCTGAGCCCCATTACCCCTGAATGGTTTGTGAATGGCTTGTTTCCTTTACCTGGCAGCTACTAAAGAAATGTTCTTATGATCATTAGGGGCTTTAAAACACTCAGTAGTGACAAGGACCAAAGTCCAGATCTCAAGGAATTAGAGAGAAAGCAGGTGTGTCTGCAATGGGCGGAGGAGGCTGAGCAGCGTGTGAGGGAGGAGCCGGGTGGGGAGGAAGGTTATCCACTGCAGGGCCCTTCTTCACAGACAGGACGAAGGACCCCTTGAGGGTCAGAAGTGAATGTGGGGGCTTCATGGCAGCCTTAATCGCTGGGGGCAGGGTGAGGAGAGCGGGACCAGCCCCTGTGGAGAACGCAGATGACACTCCAGGAACCCGCATGAGGAGAATGTGCTGGACCCCACCATGAGTGAACTGTGTCCCAGGCACGTACTCGCAGTGTCCAGGGAGTAAGAAACTTTCCCGAGCAGAAGCAGGGTCCCTGTCACTGACAACAGAGCTGACGTTCAGGGGAGGAGATCACACACAGTGAGGAGCTGGGAGCAGAGCAGTGAGGAAGGGCAGAGCGGACGGCAGAGAGGGTGGTACAGAGTGTGGGGGAGAGTCTGTGCACGGCCCCTCCCCGAGGTCGGTCTGCATGCGGTCACCTACACTGCAGGGGTCGGGGAAGGTGCCCCCACAGCCAGCGGCCCTGCCAGTGGCACCTGCTTCTAAAGCGTCAGTTCCACAGCACAGCAAGGAAAACAAGCTCAAGTGAAACACCTAAAGAAAAGAATTCGACAAATTTCTCCATTTTCCCCACAAATATGAACCAAACCCAGCGTCTTCCTGTCTTTCACTTTGCTTCTTTCCATGAAGAAATGGAGATGAGCCGTTCTTCCCAATATCTGGTGGCTGGACAGCTGGCCGCGAGCCCAGCACCGCCCGCTGCCCAGAAGCCACAGGGATGGGACCACAGGCACCTGCCGTCTCGTCCTGAGCAGCTCTTCAAAAAATCCCGAAACGACACCACTGCCCTTCCCTAAAAGACCAGGCTACCATTCAAAACCACAATGCAAGAGCCAGCATGGCAGGAGGCTACCTACCCCATAAGGCAGCACACAGGATCTCAGAGTTAAACCTCTTCTTGTATTTGCGGATCTCTGGGGTGTCGCTCTGTGGCCTTGTGTTGGTGGGATTCACATTGACCACTGAGCCCTTCCGGGTAGGATCTTGCCTTATGGCTTCCGGTCTCATTCCATCACAGGAAAATCCCACTGAAACACAGTACACTTGGAATTATTTTCTGCACACACCAACGCTATGCCTGCCTCCCTCCCCCTCACCGAGGAAATATTCGTGGCCATAACTGAGTCTTTGTCCAGGAAAAGAAGTTTGTAGGAGATGAATATGGAAAAAGGAAATCAACTATGCAGCTCATTGCAAATAAGGCAATGCAAGCGGGAGGGGTGTGTCCGAGGCACCCGAGAGCAACGCAAAGGGCCACGTCCTGTGTGTCAGTTGCTTGCTTGCTGCTACTTTACTTACCCACAGAAGTCACTGTTGTCCCACTAGATGGAGAGATCTGCAGTAATCGGGGGTCTATAAAAGGTGTAAAGGAGGAGGAGGATTTGTGTTTCTGGAGTGTGCTACTAGCGGACTGAGTCTGCAATGCAAATTTCAATTTTATTAATACAATGAAAAAGGCAAACATTAAAACATTAAAACATTCCAACCCACTCTGAAGCTGCACTGTTCCCACAGCCAGGCCTGCTCCTCCTGCATCACACTCTGCAGTCGCCTGAGGGGCCTGGGTGCACGCACACACTCCAGAGCATGTGTGGGCCCTCCCAGGAGCACTGCTCACAGGCCAGGAACGCTGCACGCTGCCCATCACATCTACACTTCAAGCTCCTGGTAGTTTAAAACAAATAATAATAATGAAACCTCCTAAAGGAGTTTGAAATGTCTTGATCTCAATTCAATTTCTGAATTTACTTTCCTGTCCAAAAAAGTCCAATTAATCTATGTTGGAATCCTGGCAAATCTTTATGTTACTTATTGTAAAGTGAGCCTCTTGCCAGAAAGCAAGGGGAGCGCTGGCGGCCCCCATTAGACTGTCACCATCAGACCATCGCATGGGCTCCGAGTGCGGCGCCACGGCAGAGGAAGCCGCCTCCCTCACTCTTTCAGGAGCACTAGTGTTTTGGTTAATTATGTAACTTAAGAGGAAAAAACATAAGGAAAGTGAAACAAATTGTTAAGTGAAAATGTAATGACAATTAAAAACAAAACAAACAGAAATATAAACTGGCCAGTTTAGTGGGTTAAGGGTGTAGTAAATACTGTGCAGCAGCAAAACGGAGCCAACTGAAATGAGTACAAGGAGGACGTGTGCAGGCAGAGGAGACAGAACCGTCTGCTCCAGGGCTGGCGTCCACCCCACCTCCCCCCACGGGCAGCTCGTAGCCTGTCCTGGAGCCAACCCTCCTCGGCTCTCAGCTGGCACAGCTGCCCCCGCGGCTTCCTGCGCTTGTCCCACGACCAGCGGCGAACCCAGCCGATGCCCAGTCTGGTGCCGAGCCTGCTTTGGAAGCAGTCGACTTGCCCCTGCTCCCCTGGAGGGGGGCGAGGGGGTGGGGGGAGTCATTCTGATTCTTTCTAACAAGGGAACCAAAACAGAAGCAGGTAGGCGGGCCAGCAGTTACAGGTTCACAGCGACAAGACTGGCAGAAGCGACCTGCCACCTCTGACCTCCTTCAAGTCTTAGACAAATGCATTTAAATCAAACCTCCCAAGAAATCCAATCAGGTTTAGTTGAGTAACAGGTGCTCGCGGTGCACTCCCTCACTGGCACGGGAAGGGGCGCGACCTTCCCGAAGAGCGAAGATCACCCAGCACCCAACTGGGCACCACAGCCAAGCCCCGAGGCCCACTCCAGGCTTCCCATGAAAAGCACACGCAGACCTTCCTGCTTAAAACCCTACATGTTTAGGTTTCCCCCCAAAACACTTGACCTCTTCTTAAACTCTGAGTGATGGTGAATGTCAAAGGGAAGAAATCCTTTAACAGGGCTGGTGGAAACTCATAAACGATGCCACCCCACAGGAAGCCAGCCAGCCTGTCTGCAGGACCCCTCAGGTGGCAAGCTTGCCCAGGTGAGGCCAAGTCTGCTTTCCCAGCTGCTTCTGCTTTATTTATTAGATAAAAATAAAGAAGATCCCACAAATGACTAAGAGTTTCATGTCAAATACATAATGGATCAGAGAACACAGCAATCACTTCATTTAGACTTTTGGAAAGTAAACTGAACACAGAAAGCCATGCAACTACACTAACCTTGAGACCAGGGAAGTGAGCTGCAGGTGTGGGGGAGACTGATCCAGTTATGGGATTTGTATGCAGATCTGAACCATGTTACTTGGGGGTGGGAGGAGAGGAGGTGACAGAAGAAAGCGGGTGGGGAAGGCAGGGGAGGAACGTGGGAGTTCTGCGCTGCACACTCCCTACCAGGCAGCAGGTCTAACCTAGGAGAGCAGCCAGCGTGGGCAAGACCTACCTCATTAGCAGTGAGCTTGTCCTGGGGTGTCTGTGGGGACATGGTGGGTGTCGGCTGGCTGGAAGATGGGGAGGAGGAGGTGGAGGAAGTGGAGGAGGAATGGCTTTGCTGTAAGAGATCTGGCAAGAGGTGAATGCGCCCGGCAAAGCCATTGCTCTCATGATGGCTGGCTCGCTTTTGGTCAACTGTACTCTGTAGAAAAAACAGGCACACTTGTCTCGCTCAGGCGCCGCTGGAGCTGCCTACGCCCCCGACAACTGCCTCTGCTCAGGTCTGTGTGACTCCTGACAGCTCCTCTCCACGGATGCTTTCTACCTGAAATCTCAGTGATTGAACAGGCCAGCAGCACGGAGGCACCCGCCCGGGCGGCACCAAGCAGCGCCCATCTGCTCTGCCTGCCACTCTAGCTGCCGTCACCAAAACCACAAGCAGCGGTTTTTCTTTTTAAATCTTTCTGTCTAAAGCTCTAGAAAGTGCCTGTCGCTTCTCTGAATCCTGGTCTTTTCCACGTTCTCCCTTTCCACCCGAATGCACTGCCACAGCATGAGACACACTCAGGGAAAAGTCAATGTGTTGGGCGGGCGCCTGTTCTATTTAAAGGAGAAGCAGACACCTGTCCTCACAGCTCAGCTAAGCAACGGACAGACAGCTGTAGGGTGGTCACCCAACTGAGCGCGTCTGGGCAGGAACATTAATGGTCAGCGGGAAGGAAGCGAGCATTTTGGGACACACAAGAGCGACCTCCGCCCGCCACTGCACGGGCCCTCCTGCCTGGCTCGGCTCACAGCTCTCTGCAGGGCCCCTGCACAGCCCTGGCTTGCAGCCTCCTGAAGGCTGCCTATGGCTTTCCTTCTCTAGACAGACAGGCTCCGCCTGGTGCTGAGGCTGCTGGGGGCGTGCAGAGGCAGCAATGCAGGGGTGCCACCAGCCCCGCTCCTGGCGTGCAGCTCACACCTGCCGCCCTGGCCCAGACACTCCGCCCTCAGGTCTTGTTAACATGAGAACAGATGATGATGTAGAAACAGCATGAGGAGTGGATGAGCAAGTGGGTTAATGACTCAGGAGAAGCTCAGCCTGACAAGTGTGTGGAGACATGGGTACCTGGCGGACAATCAGCGTGCCCTCCTTGGACGGGGTCATGGCTGGCTCACTCTCCACATCGTCATGGACAATCATGGTTCTCACGGATTCTGTTTCCCCATTGCTCAAATTCAGAGACGACCTACTGAGAAACATCCAGAGGTGAAGGACCACGAATTACCATCAGTTGAGGATATTCTGTCTACACTTATCACCTTCTCAATGTCATTAGAAGATCAGGCTACACATAGACCATTTCCTTAAGGAAAACTAATACTTAGCACTTTCCCTTCAACAAACAAATTCATGCTGGCACAGTTTGTTTTTGAGCAAAAAGATCAGAATGAATGCTTAGGTTAAAGTAGTTAAAGCAATCAGAAATTTCCCTTTTATCGGACTTTCAAATTAAAAAGAAAAAAAGGAACTACACAGGGGGAACTGGGGAGAGGCACTGGCATGCACACACACTGGCGGCCGACCGCGCTATACGCTTGCGGTCTCAAGACAGGTCAGGGAACCACCTGTCCCCAGGGCAGACAGACTCGGTGGGGGCTCTGCCGTCTACAATACACCCAGGACTGACGCTGCTCTGGTGTCCTCTGGTCCGGACATGGGTTCCCCGGGCCCTTCTTGCTCTGGATCATCGTCTTCCTCGTCCGTCGTCCCCGACTCCTCACTGGACGAGGAGTAGTCTGTCACCTTGTGCGGTGGCCGCACGTCCTCCACTGCTCGCAGCTCTTTGGCCAGTGCAGTCAAGTCCTAATGCCGGGACAGAAAAGAGTGAGCCAGAAGCGGGGAGAGGAGAGAGCAGCAAGGAATGAGACATTCTTCACTTTCTCCATTAGTAAAAGCCACGACCTCAGTTTTGGAAAATTGTGTGGTCGAGCATTTACCAGTATATGAAGGTGAGGTCTCTGACAAAAAGGACCCAACAGTCAAACAGTCCAAATCTCACACCAAAAAACCCACAAGAACCTACTTATGATAAGCTGATAGCATTTTTTCAACTATACAATAAAATTCTAGAATCTAGATAAAAAAAATGTATGTAGACAGATCCTTGGAACTTGTTATAAAGATACCTGCCTATGTAACAGAGTCTTCTTTAAAAAATATATTTTTATTGCCGAAGCCGGTTTGGCTGGGAGAGGGAGAGAGAAAGGGAAGCATCAATGAGAGAGAATCATCAATTGGCTGCCTTCTGCACACCCCCCACCGGGGATCGAGCCCACAACCCGAACATGTGCTCTGACCAGGAATCGAACCAGGACCTCCTGGATCACAGGTGGAAGCTCAATTACTGAGCCATGCCGACCAGGCACAAAGTCTTCTTTCATGGAGAATATCCATCTGTCCCTACCTTACCCCAAATCTTCAAATTATCACCTTGCAATGGTGCCAGTGAATATGAACATCAGAGAAAAGAAATCACAGGGAAGTTTCCCTCTTCTGCTCTACACTGAGATATTTAAGACTCAATCAATTATCTATCTATCTATCCTATCTAATGACAGAGAAACATGGTAATTAACTGTAACTTCGCTACCCTTCCCATTGGCTAATCAGGGCGATATGCAAATTAACTGCCAACCAAGATGGTGGCCGGCAGCCAGGCAGCTGAAGCGAACAGGAAGCTTGCTTGCTCCAGTGAAGGAGGAAGCCAAGGTTCCCCGCCTGCCGCTGCTGGGCTCTGAGCTTGCACTCTAAGCAACTATGTTGCAATTATAGAAGCTAAACAAACTCCAGAAATCTGCTTTCAGCTGTCAGAGCTGGAGCTGCAACAGAGTTTCAATTATAGAAGCCAAACAAAGCCAGATACCTGCTTTCAGCAGCCAAGGTCTGAGCTGGAGCTGAACCTCAT
>NW_006288889.1:2005563-2027672 GCF_000327345.1 Myotis davidii | reverse complement strand
CCCCAGCCCAAACCCCCTGGGGAGCGGCCCTAAGCCAGCAGGTGGTCATCCCCTGAGGGGTCCCAGACTGTGAGAGGGCACAGGCCAGGCTGAAGCCCCACCTGCCCGCCCCCCCAGTGCACAAATTTTTGTGCACCGGGCCTCTAGTCTATCTATAAAAGCCTGAGCGACCTGCCGACCGGTAGCTCTGATATGCACTGACTACCAGGGGGCAGGTGCTCAGCACAGGAGCTGCCGAGCTGTGGTGACTTGGCAGCTGCAGTTCTTGGGTGATGCACTTGGAACCAGAGAGGAAGGAGCCTGATTCCGTGGTACGTCACCCGAGAACAGCCCTCTCGCAACCTGGGACCCCTTGGGGGATGTCAGAGAGCAGGTTTCGGCTGAGGGACCCCACCTGTGCATGGATCCGTGCACTGGGCCTCTAGTCCCAATATAATTCCCAAGTGTGACTATAATTCTTAGTCCACTTTTCATACGGAAGTCTAAAGTTTATCTTTCTACTTGGGAATTTTACTTTAAAACAATGACATTTTACAAAGCAGGCCTTGCAGCCTTTCCCCCAGCAGTTCCACCAGAGTTTTCTTCTCCCCAGTGAGGAGGATGTTTCCTTTCTTTGAGCCTGAGTCTCTGAAATCACAGTGACCAAGTATGAACCTTGAGCCTTGCTAACCATTGCATGAATATAGTTGTGGCTTTTTAAAAAGTTTTTTTTAAGCTATACTTAATAACAAAAAATGCATGCAGCAAATTTTGTGTGTTAAAAAGATGAAGCAAAAGATTAGGGCTTTATCAATCTAGAAAAGAACAAAAGACAAACCGAGGAAGGAAAAGCAATGCAGATGGAGGACAAGCTGCATGTGAAAGGCAGTTAGAATGGCTCCGGCATTTCCAGAGTTGCTTACCACTTCACTCTGCGTCCGGCAGCACGCCATTGGCGGGCCAGGAGCACAGCACCGGGAGCACGGAGAGAGGAAGATGGAGCACAGACTCATCAAGCAGGAAATCACAGTTCCAACAGGTGCATAAGTCCACAAAGTGTACAGAGACAGGGTCGGTTAGTGCAGCAGGGGTTACAGGAGGAGCATGGGAAAGTCACAGCTGCTACTCTAGGTACCAAAAGGCGGAACTTAAATAACAGGTGATGTTAAAAGGTGATGGGAAAGATTCTAAAGCCAGTATTACAACAGCCAGCTCATCTAGAATGCATAGAGGCTAATGCAAAGCAGAGATAAAGGCTTTCTTTCTTCTGCATTTTCCTTAGTGACTAAGTTGGGAGGGGCATAAATGTGTCTGAGGGCTGTGGCCTTCCTTCTGATCCCTCACTTCTGTGAGGGCCACAGAAAGGCGTGCCCTCACAGACATGCTCGCAGCAGGAAGATCTCCCCATGCCCGGAGGAACACGGGGCTGCGCACGCCTTACCGCAGGTTTCAGAGGTCTGAACACTTCTCTTTTGTCTTCAGGTTTTTTCGCTGCATTTTCAAGGCGCTGAGATGGAGAGCCTTCAGATTTGGATGATGCTGTGAAATTCAAAAGAGACAAGAAAGGCAGATACATACAAGCATCCAGATGGTGCTACAAGGCAGACTGGCCCATTAAGCCTTTGCTTCTCCCCCTCACCCCTGCCCACTGCTCTCAGCCTCTGTGCAGGGTCTCCGCACGCCGGTCTGCACTCCTGGGCTTCTGACTCCTACCCAGACTCCATCGTCACCACACTCTACTTAACACGTCCTCACAGAACCTTGCCATGTCAATAACGTAACCTATGTTATAAGTAGGTTTAAATAGCCAATGTTAATGCCAATACTGATGGAGTCTGTAGTAAAAGAAGTAGGTTCAAATCTCAGCTCATTTAGCTAATCAATCTCACTGAACTGGTTACTGTAGTCTGTAAAGTGGAGACACAGTAAGTGTATCTCATGAGGTTATGATGAAGATGAAATGAGACAACACAGGTGAAGTGCTCACAATGCGAGGCACGTGTAAGCTCTCGGAAGTCAGCTCTCTTATTAAGATTATGGTGACTACCAGTGTCATTACAGCCTACGCTGTGACGGGCACTGTGCAAACACCAGGCAGCTCCCGTGGCTGGGAGGCCTTCAGTGCACTACTCAGAGCCCAGTGTCGCTAACAGGGGTGGAGGAGACACAGAAAGGCAGCCTACATCTCACTCGGAAGCGCTCCCCAGAGCCGCTCTGAGAACCAGGGTGCGAGCCGGGCTGGGATCCCGAGTTGCTGGATCCCGAAGAGCTTCCACTGCCAGGCCTGGGTGCCAGCTTCTCCACTCTCTCCCACAGCAGCCGGGGCTCGATGCTGCTGTCGGAAAAGAAGGGGAGAGAACAGCTCATGCATCACCCGAGATACAGCACTGAGCTGTCTGCACACGCATGAAACACAGGTATGATGAGAAAGCCTACACACAGGAAGCTCAAATGTTGCTCATGGTTTTTATCTCAGGTACCCCAACAAACCAAATAGGTACATGATATCCTACCATTAGCAGACCCCGAATCTTCATTAGGCAAAGCTAATGCTACTGTTGGGTCTAGAAGTGTCACCATTTCTGTCATAGCAACATTATAAAAAAATCCACTTATACAAATTGTGCACAAAATTATACTGTTTCCGGGCTGCTGCTCCCAGCCGACCACACTGGTCTCAAGAGCTGACACTACCCAGCGTCCTCCTCTGTGTGGCTGTGACTGGGAGTGCAGGCGGATGTGACCGGCTGGGCCTGGCAGAGGCAGGGGCTACAGGGCCCGGAGGACATTCGGTCCCAGGAGAGCCCGGCCCCACCTGCTCACCAAGGACCAGGCAGAACCCCACCTCCAGCACAGAGGACCTTGAGGCTCGGTAAGGGGGAGGGACAAACACCCAGCAGTGTGGCCTCTTCCTGCTCCAGCCCAGAGGTGGTGGGGACCCCACAGCTGAGCTGTGGCTACTGGACACTCAACACACAGCCAGTGTTACCAAGAAAATCAAATTTTACTCTTATTTAATTTTAATTAAGTTACGCTCGAATTTAGTTGTATAATCTAGCAGCCACTAGCCTCATGCGGCTAAGAGCTGTTCACAGGACAGAAGAGCTTTACACTGATGATAGTATTTGGTTAGCTCACTGGTTTACTGTGACTATAAGCCAACCAGGACGGTCTTTAGTGCTGCTTGTCATGTGAGTATTCCCGTGGCCCAGGAGACCCCCAGGCCCATGCTCTCACGGCCTCCCCCACTGCTCTGCACTCACCCTCACAGACAGGCGGTTAATACAGTTTATGCAGTTTTTCTTTCATAAACTGATAATCTCCTCTTTGCCACAGAACTTCCCTGTCTATCGGCATTTTAATGAAAAAAGATGACAAAAGACTGAAGGCGACTGTGCGAAAGCCTGCTCTTAAGCTCCGCCCTCTTTTACCTGGTGGAGTTTCTTTGCCCAGCCTGGCTATTCTGCTGCCCACTGCCCTGCAGCGGGGAGTCCCGACGGGACAGCACAGGGGACCGAGACGTTGTTCTCACAGGAACCTTTGGGTAGAAGACACAGCAATCAAGTTCTTGAAAACATGAGAGAAAACGTTTTCTACAGCAGTCCTAATTCTGGCAGCCTCACTGTCACTGCCCCGTCCCCACCCTGCCCGCTCGGCCTCCACTGACACACGGAAGAGAAAACGTAGTCCAGGCAGCGAAGGCGCAGGACCACAGCCGGTGCCTCTGCAGCCGTCTGCTGGCGGGGACATACACAGCATTTTGCTAAGAAAATGTGAGAATCAGGAAAATAAGCTCAAAGAAACCAAACAATGTCCACAAATGGATCAGTAGGAAACAAAAGACTGGTAGGAAGCAAGAAAATATTCAGAGGAAGCAAATTCTAAATGGAGGAAAAATTAAATGTGCCTTTATGTTTAATTTCACCATTAAGTAATTATCAAAAAAATTAAAAATTAAAAAACGTTGAAAGCAAAACAAAGCCAAAAAATTCCTCAATTTAAAAAGAAAAATGTCTCCTTTTTGAAATTTTTGTTAATGATTTTTCTTTACAAGACCTTTTCTGAAAATTTGGATAATGGTTAATGTCGAAAAATAATCTGTAACTTCTGTATAAACTTAAGACAACTGCTAAAATAGAATCTATTCTACCTCATCTAGAAGCATGCTCTTAGGTTACTTCGTCACCCAGTGTTTAGATAGAGTTAACAACACCAATGAACAGCTAGCACTGGCTGGACGTAACTGCCGAACTGTGGAGCTTTCTCCCACCGTAAAAAGTTCCGTTGAAATTCCATGGCCCCTTAATTCTGGTGAAGTCACCATACCCTTAATTGAAATAAGTAATTTTTAAAAAATAACGAAAAGGAAAAAGCAGCACACATCTGTCTGTCTGCTTCTTACCCTTGGAGGCACCTCGTCACTGTCTGATCTAGACCAAGCCTTTTGGGTGGGGTCAGGCGCCTCCGACTTAGAGTCAGAACTCTGACTGAGCGCCTCACTGCGGGAAGGTGGACATGGGTCCTGAGAGCGAAGATGGTGGTGTGCAAATTTGGGAGGAGAAGGGTCACTGAAGGAATGGGATCGCGAGACAGGGGAAACATTGTTCTTGAGAGATGCCAGGTGGGACCACTGTACCTTACAAGAAAACAAAACACAAGACATTCAATGCGTTCTGCATAAAAGGCTTTCTGGTCAATTCCAAATTCAAAGCAGGAGCTGGGGAAAGCAGCTGGTGCTCTGGGGTTAGGTAAGCCCAGCAGCAAGCTGCCCAGGATAAAGTGAATAGGGACCTGGGACACAGTATGGACAGGAAAACAAATGTACACTTAGGAGGAAAACTCTTTCAATGTCCAGATAAACATTACAAGAGCAGCAAATGTGAAGATTTAAAATTTAAAAAAGGCTTATTGTCTCCTGTCCTGTTGGGGGACATGCGCTCCTGCATGTCCGTGTCCGAGCAGAGCCTGGAGGCAGCGGGCAGCACGGAGGCGCCGGTGCGTGCACACCTGCCTGCCCGCCGCTCCCTACAGGGCCCGCCCTCTGACCAGCAGCAGTGAAACAGCACACTGAGTGAGCAAACACAAAGCCCTCAGGTTCTGAAAAATTATAATATAGTAACTTAAAAACAGCCCACTTTCCAACTACACCAACATTATCCTTTTTTCTTCTTCCAAGTCTTAAAACACTCAAACCCTAGATCTCCATACATCTTCACACTAGTTAGGAAAATAGAACTTTAATTTCTTTAGAATTATTCATTACTATGATTCCCTAAATTGACCTTCTACTTGACAATACTTGTTACGTGGGTTTTTATCTGGTTGCTTTTAAATTGGACAATCTCTGAAATAATCTGTATTTTCTTTAATTTATTTTGTTTTAAAATGTTTAATATTGCAATTTACGTAACTCCAGCTATATATCTATTACATCAATGCATTTAATGAAAACTGGAAATGCCAAATCACAACTGATTCAACCTTCCCAAAAGCAAGATTCAAAATTAGTTCCAGGTCTATGAGTTCTAGTTGCGAGTCACAGAGCTAGTTATTGGTATAATCTCAGATGCCTACAATGTGTAAACTGTTCAGAGTCTGGAAAAGCGTGGATCTGAAAGTGTTATCTGTAACTACAACGTTCAACACATGGCTTTAGCATAGGGCCCTCCTTGGAAACTCCCCAGAGAGGACGTGTTCACAGGTGTCTGCTGCAGCCAGAGCAGCCTTCCCAGGATGAGCAGCCAGGGGCCCCGCCAGGCACCACAGGAAGGAGCCATCAGCACGGAAGGCAGCCTGCGGAACTCAGGAACGCCTAGTTCCTAAACTGTCAGTGGCCAAATAGGTGAAGGTTTTCTATTCATGGCAGGGCTAATTTTCAGATTAAAAACTAATCCTGGCCTCTCCACAGGAACATCATCAAACTGATTCTACCAGTCCCTCCTCCCAACCCCTTCTCCTTTCCCCCATCACCCTGTCCTGCTCTCTGTTTCCTCTGTCTTCCATCCCTTACTCGGAATTGGGATTGGCTGGTGGGCCAGCTCTCCCGTGAAGCACGAGCTGCTGGTCCCATTGGACACCTCCCATGGCCCCGAGGGCCAGAGCCTGGCTCTGTGTTCCTTAACCTCCTCACACAGGGCTTCGTTACTGTGAAGCACATTCAAATCCTCGTTCGAAGCACCACAGCTACTTCTCTCACAAGAACGTGGATTCTGCCCCCAACACATGCAAACCCCAGTGAACCTAGGCCTCAGAACTTGCTTCCAATATTCTGCGTTGCACAGCTGCAGAGCAAAATGACTACAAGCCTGCTGTTTCAGCGAGAACATGGCAGCAGTGGGAACTTCAGACCTCTGCGTGGTACCCTGTGCCGTCCATGCTCTCCCCAGACAGCAGTGGCTCTCTGGCCCACAGCACTCAGCTCAGGCTCTCCCACACCAGCCCCGTGGAGACCCGTGAGCTCTTGTGACCTTGACCCCACCTGCTTCAGGGAAAGCCACACCTCACCTATTGGATTGTAACTTTTTTAGGATCTTGAACCTTTTGAGAATCTGATAAAAGGCTCATTTCCCAGAAAAAAACAAAACAAAACAAAAAAGCATGCACATTTGGACAGACCCAAAACTTGTACTGCAATTTCAGGGCAGTGCTGGCTCTCTGACGCCCCCTCCTGGGCAGTCAGGTGCCAAGGTCTGCTTAGAAAAGGTCTGGTTCGCCCCTTATGTACTTGTAACACTAACTTTCTAAAAACTAAACTGAAAAAATCCTTTATGTTAGAATAAGAAAACATTTATTCATGAACATCTGACAGAATGCTAGACTAAGAGAAAGAAATCACCGAATCTGGATACGCTGAGGAAGTACAACAAAACTCTTAAAACTTCCTACTTTTCCCTATCAAAAGAGGTCTGTTCTCTTCAGGGTTGTCTGAACTCACTCCGCTCTTCTCTTGTCTCTCCATGTGGGAACACACCAAAATGCGACTACTGCCAGCAGGCCCGTGCTCTGAGCCCACGTGCCCGACCCCAGCCTGGCTGCCGCACCTGGGGCTCAGCTGGTGTCTGCAGGGCGGGGTGCCCCGGCTCGGCGCTGCCACTGGAAAAGGACTCTGATCTGCAAGGCACTGGTGGCTCCAGCACTCTGCCTGTCTGCTTAGCCTGGGCTTCAGGGGAGCTGTGGTTAGTTTTCCTAAATCTATCTTCCACCTGCATCGGAGAATTAGAAGACATAACAGTGTTAGTGGGGAAAGCAGGTACCAGAGAAAGCCTGGCAGTGGGCGGACTGTAAAGAGAAATTTTCTGTTTACTTCAACTACTAGGAAAGAAAGGGAGAGCTTAAAAGGGAGGAGGCAAATAGAGCAGGTCCAGGGTTGGACTCCAGACAAAGAAATACTTAAGAGAACCAGTGAGAAGAGGCACCTTGAGACCTCCTCCTGGCAGGAGTTCTAGGGTTGTACATGAGGATGATAAACCAGAAAAACATTAAATATGTCACAACCAATTAAACCAACAGATGAAAAGATGGCCACCAGGGATCCAAAACGCATTTCATTCAAATGCCCTGCAAAAAGGGCATTCCAGCACATGTGTTCCCCGGGCTCTCAGGGCCAGGGGCACCGGAGGCTGACAGGCTCCCTGTCCCAGGAGCCCAGGCCACCTGTGCCACACTCACTGGGAGGCTCTCCCAGAGACAGCAATTTGGTACCAAGTCAGGATCACTAAACAGTCAGGAAGTCGGCTGTGGACATACTTCTCATCTCTGTTTTGGAAAACAGTTAACTGGCCACCACTCCCTCGTTTGCATCTTAAAGAATGATTCTGCCAGACAACCTTCCCCCTTGTGTTTAGTTCAGTGTTCAGTTCATCGGAGAATCGGTACCAAAGGCACCCTGGACCTCCATGGAGAACATGCTGAACTGGGTAAGAAGCCCTGCGCATCAGCCCCTCACTTCTCAGGACCTGTTTCTCCGCTGGAGACCCGAGGGGGTGGGCCATCAGCTGAGGGCACGTCTAGCACGAATACCTGACAGGAACCCACATGGACTCCTGTCTGCCTACGGGACGCAGGGGACAGCAGGGGAGGACGCAGGGGAGCGGTACCTCTCGCGCTCTGTCGGCCGGCTCGTAGTGGGGCCTGGGCTCCGGGGCGTGGTAGCTGGGCTTGCTCCTTTCCTGCGGCGGCGGCTGCGGGTGCGGCCTCCGGTGGTCGTGCTGTAGAGATAGGAGATATGCTTGTTCTTGTTGCAACTGCCTCTGGAGCCTCTCTGCCTGCCGGTGCTGCTCCAGCTCCCGCCAGCGGCACTCCTTGGGGAGGGAGAGGAGAACACTGAATCTAGGGGACACTGGAGGGCTCGCCTCTTCTCCAATTCGTTCTCAACTCTCCAATGACCATGCTATCCCCCTCCCCGCAAGCTTTGTAACAAAGTAAAATGCTGGGGTTTTAAACAGCATATTACCTGTGGAAAATCTGACAGCTTGTTGCTAACAATATCACTGGACAGAGTAAGAGAGAATTCAATTAAATGTCAGTAGCAGTGGTTTCAAAAGGAACCCAGAGTAAACTAGGTGAAGTCCTACGCAAGCGCTTTCAACCATCAGCCCTGAGCGTTCTTGTTTCTCACTGAATGCCAACTTCTGTTCAAAGCCTCGTCTATCTACTGAACAAGAACAGGTCCAATGGGAAGTGAGTAGGTAAATAAAAGCCACCTGGAGATGTGTCTCAAGCAGTAGGACCACGGAGGTGTCTCCACTGGAGCCTGCCAGCCCCCAGCACTACCTAGAACGGTCTGGTGGGGTCTGGTGGCGCACAGCTGCGCCCGCTCGGGGAGGACAGACGCGCCCTGGCACTACAGACAGACAGACGCGGGCGTTACCAGTAACAGGGCCTGCTCCTGGAGCAGCTGCTGCTGAAGCATTTCCAGGTGCCGCTGCTCCTCTTCGAGCTGCCGCCTGATATACTCCTGTCACACAGAAATTACCCAGCAATCAATGGACCCACACCGAGAGATCAGGACCCTGACGGGAGCGCACCCACCATCGGCCCGTCGTCCTGGGGGGGTAGTTTACTTAGTCATGAGTCTCAACAAAATCCATTGCTCAGAATTTTCCCAAGAACTTCAAAAACTGGCCACCAAGACCTTCGGAGTTTAATAGATGGCGGCATGCACTCCACCAGTCTACACGAGGTGCCTGGAAGTGTGTCTGTCACATACAAATACAGGCTTTAAGGGGCTGCGAGGTTCCTTTGGGATGGCAGACTCTGAAGTCGGCAGTTTAATTTTAGGAAACCAAAGTGTTCTCATTAATAAAAGTCTGCTTCTTAGTCATTATTTAGACCGAGCATGGGTTGCCAATTTTTAAAACCCCAAACCAAAACCTGTTTAATATTAAAATACAACAAGCAGGATTTGTGTTTTCGCTGGTGACAGATACATAAGGCACCTAGAATAACTACATTCTGAAAGTCTGGACACGTCAGACTTGGGCGACTTTCCACCAACAAACAGGCCCAGGTTCTTCACAAGGAGGGGCCCTGCGTGTCCCTGAGAGAGAAAGGAGAGGGGAGCGGCTTTTCCAATGGGAAGAGAAGGATGAAGAATGAAAATGGGCAAACACTTCCAACATACGTATATAAAGAGGAAAACGCCAGCCTGGAGTCTCCACGCATATTTAATGGCTGGGGAACCAGAGGCCCTCGCTGTGGATCAAGCAAGTCCTCCCAGGCTTGCAGGCTCCACATCTGAGAAATGACTTCAGAGCCTTCTCTCCCCACTCTCAGGATGGCTCTGTGAGGCTCAAGATAACCTCAGAAAGAGCAAAGTTTGTACAAAACACAGGTCTCCTTCCTTTTCAATGGGGAAGCAAGCTAACTACTCGAAAGGGGAGTAGGCTAAGGGGGCCCTGAGGGCAGCCTTCACTCTGAAATTCAGATACTTCTTTACAGAGTCCACTGCTGACAACCCACTTATCCCAAGCTGCACCTGAGGCACCTGAAGTTGTGGCTAACCAATAAATCTAATTGCGAGAAGGCTGGGTAACAGAAATCACGACATGTAAATTTCCTGAGAAATGCTCATCTTACAAAGAAAATTTAGCCAAAAAAAGAATCAAAAAAGCCAGCCTGGCAGAAAGCATATCCACAGACCAGTGGCTAACACACCCTGACTCCAACCCAGGCTCCACGGAGGAAGGGCCGAGCACGCATGCCTCCCAGAGTGACCGAGGAAGGACCCCGCGCCCCCGCACCCCTTCTCTGGACTAGACAGAATTAAGCCATAAGCTAAAGCAGGGGTCCTCAAACTAGGGCCCGCGGGCCACATGCAAATACAAATATTGTATTTGTTCCCGTTTCGTTTTTTTACTTCAAAATAAGATATGTGCAGTGTGCATAGGAATTTGTTCATAGTTTTTTTTTAAACTATAGTCCGGCCCTCCAACCGTCTGAGGGACAGTGAACTGGCCCCGTTTAAAAAGTTTGAGGACCCCTGAGCTAAAGGATCAAGTAGCCCACTCATTTGTTTTCTGCCTTCAAAACACAGGGACACCTGGAAAATGCACATCTATCCAAGTCACAGGGCCTAGTCCACAAACACAGGGCAGTCACACAGGCACACACACAGGCACACGGATGCATAAGGGGTGTTCCCTCAGCACTGTTCCCATGGGAATTCTGCAACAGAATGAGGAAAGCCGAATAAAACTGACTTATGATGTTATTTAACTGGTTTTGATGTTACTTTTTTAAAGAGGTGAACAATGCTTGCTATACACAATAGCTAATGCCTGTCACTAGAACAATAAAGGCTAAGTATCGGTTTCATATCATCTTATCACAACTGAATTGTGAGGATTAAATTGTGATTTAATTTTTAAAAGCATGTAGCGCATGTTATGTCTTCTTGGCAGTCCCCAAGTATAAATTGGAATGTGAGAAAAACAAAGCAAAACACACCAGTTAATTGGCCCACCATGTCAGGAAGGTAACATAAAAAATGTCGTTTGAATTCCTAGGAACACTGGCAATGAGCAGGCAGACCGAGTCTCAGAAAACCCGAGGCGTATGACGCGCACTGACCACCAGGGAGCAGACGCTCAATGCACAGGCATGGAAAAATGGAACAGACTGATGAAGCTCAGAGGAAAGGGGAAGGGGGAGGGCGGGAAGAGATTAACCAAAAATCTTATACGCATAGTAGAGGCCCAGTGCATGGACTTGTGCACCCGTGGGGTCCCTTGGCTTGGCCTGTGCCCTCTTGCAATCCAGGACCCCTTGGGGGATGTTGGACTGCTGGTTTCGGCCTGATCCTCACAGGCCAGGCTGAGGGACCCCCCGACCAGTGCACAAATCTGTGCACTGGGCATCTAGTATTAAATATTTGGTTAGCCAGTGGTTACTTCAAATATTGCTCATAAGAAATTTCTTACAATTGACTTTTAATATCATTTTAAAAGTGTTAGGTCTGAAGCATTTAAGCTGAACCTAAGAAGATATATTCAGAAATCTTTCAGCCACCATACTATTGGTAGACCACTTTTCTGGTTTCAAGGTCCCTAAAGTATAATAATGTATATGTCTTTTAAAAAAGACAATAGGCTCAGTTTACTGGTTACTTCTAATTTGTTTCAGCATCCTGACCCTCTAATGTCCTGGACATGTGCACCCACACGTGTGTCACCTCCCGAGCTCAGGTGGGAACATCCCTGTGAACTAACCTGCTCTCTCTCGACTCTCCTCTTCTCTTCCTCGGCCCGTCGCCGCTCCTCGTCCTCTTTCCGCCTTCTCTCCAGTTCCTCTAGCCGCCTCTTCTCTTCTTGTTCTCTCCTTCGCTGCTCACGTTCTTGCTGCCTTCTAGCCTCACGCTCTCTCCTTTGTTGCTACATAAGGAAACATGAATCAGCAGGGATCTTCTGGCCATGGCTCTCATGACAGTTTGTGTAACAGTTACAACAAATGAGGGGGGTTCATGGACCCCATTTCTACTGGCCAATTATTCCACATGGCCCTGGGCCCATATACCCATACCAGCTTCCTCAAAAATACTGGTTAACATTGCTGTGTTTCTGTGAAACCTTACAGGGTTCGGTTTCATTTTTATATCTATTATTCCCCATTCTTCACTGTATCATAGCAATTAGGGGACAGGGAATTCTTAATCCTTAAATATCACTAACAGTAACCCAAGGCCCTAAGCGCCCCCCTCCCCCAAAAAAGACAAAAGACAATAAAACAAAAGAAAGTAGATATAGGGCAAATAAAGGAGAAAAATAATTAAAGAGGTTTCAGCACTCATCAAGAAGAGAACTGACATCAACTAGAATAATAAATGTCATTATTATTAATATGAATACAAACAACTGCTATCAAGCACATGCTTACTACACATTCCACACTCAATAGTTGATATTCTTTTTTTTTTTAAAAAAAATGATGTTAGAGAGGGACAGAGAGAAACATCGATTTGTTGTTCACTTATTTATGCATTAATTGGTTGATTTAAAAAAAATATTTTATAGTATGTTTTTATTGATTCCAGGGAGAGGGAGAGAGAGATAGAAACATCGATGATGAGAGACAATCACTTATTGGCTGCCTCCTGCACATCCCCCACTGGGGATCGAGCCCACAACCCAGGCATGTGCCCTGACTGGGAATCAAATTGTGACCTCCTGGTTCATGGGTCGATTCTTTATGTATCCTGACGGGAATGGAGCCTGCAACCTTGGCTTACCGAGACAATGCTCTAAGCCACTGAGCGCCCCAGCCAGGGAAGATTTGATATTCCTTATTCCAGATACTTTACCTAATATGATTCTCATAACAAACCTAGGAAGTAGGTGTTTCATTCCAATTCTACAGAGGAGAAAACAGGTTCAGAAAAGTTAAGGGGACTTACGCAGTGTTGCCAGCGCAGAAGCCCCAGCTAGCAGGACACACTGTCTCTAAAGCCAATTCTGTTAACGTTAACATCACTCTGCATCCACTAACAGGTGCAAAAGGCGCCTGACTCACCAGCCTGGCTCCAACAGCCACCCCTAATCCAGATGCTCTAGTGACCCACAGTGTGGACATAGGCACAAGCACTCATCTGGCTGTTTGTCCCTCTAGCCCAGACATCCGACAGTACGCACTTCCGCAGTGCAGAGAACAGCACCAGTTCTCCCCACGGAGGGAAAGACGCTAGCCAGGCGACCTCGGAAGGCAAAACACTTCTCAGCATGCTCCACACAGCAGCCTGTAGCCACGTTAGTGACTTTTGTCAGGGAAGATACCGGCCTAGGACATGACTACCCACCACAGACCACTTTTTAATTTGAAAGTTTTAATTTCAGACCATCCTTTGTGGTCACTTTAGGTCTCTGAGTTTGCAAGGCCACTGTGCAGGCCTTGCTGAGCTCGTCAGGTTAGCATGTGCCCCCCTTCATCCACACATCCCCCTTTTGGTCATGTTACTGAGCACTTGAAATGTGACCGTTCTGATTGAGAAACTAAGTTTTTAATTTTATTTCATTAAAGTTAATTTAAATAATCATGTGGTTAGTGGCTACTGTACTGTATTGCATTGCTCTAGAGAATAAACAGCTATCAAATTTCTCAAGACACAGGAAGCCGATATTACTACCACAAACTTTAATGTGACATTGAGATTAAATATTAAAAAAAACAAGACAGCTTGGCTGATGTGGCTCAGTGGTTGAACGTCAACCTATGAACCAGGAGGTCATGGTTCGATTCCCAGTCAGGGCACATGTCTAATTTGTGGGCTTGATCCCCTATAGGGGGCATGTAGGAGGCAGTGATCAATGATTATCTTTCATCACTGATGTCTCTATCTCTCTCTCCCTCTCCCCTCCTCTCTCTGAAATCATAAAAACATATTTTAAAAAAAAAAGACAGTTTGAAGTGAAGCATTGGGGTATTAGACACAAACGTTTACAATGGGTATTTATTGTAGTCTAAGCATTCCTTCTGGATTCTCCCCGACCCTTGACCAGCATCCAGTCTGAAGTAGACACTCACAGATGATTTCCTGAGAATGTCCAGTACCGGACCTGTGGGGTAACTGGGTAGAAAGGATCACTTGGTATCTGGTCTCTTGGCTGAGGACTAACCACATCATCATGATCCTCAGTGGAGCTCTGAGTGGGCTTTGACCCCACAGCCTCCTATTTGCTGCCTTCCATGTTTTGTGGCTTTGTTCTCCATTGACTGCTCTTAGAGCTCAGTGCACAAAACTCACCAGGGGGGGAGGGCAGCGTCATGGAAAGAACTGAGCTCCTGTCCTGTTTTAGGAACTACCACTTCCAATGGCTGAGGCATCTCCATTGAATGTGAAGACCAACACTGCCTGGTACACCCGCTGACTGCCCGCCACCTGCTAGCTTAATGGCTTTTCACTGTTTCAGTCTTAGGAAAGAGGAAGCAAGGACACTAGAGTTTGTTCAAAACAAAGGCCTCAAAAGCAGGCTTTCCGCACCGATGCCATTCCCATGTGTGGCTCCCACTCAGGGGCAGGATGGCACATGGCCGGGCTCCTTGCCAGCATCCCGCCCTGCACACCTTTTCTTTTAAAAACTAGCTACCAGAACATAGGACAGACAGCAACACGCCCCTCAGAGGACAAACGGCACGCGGAAGCGTGAGGTCAGAGACCGAGGCACCGCCACGCAGCGGTGCGGGCTTCTCCTTCAAGTAACGTGAGCGCAGACCCCCACTCACCCCCGGTGCCCCTTCTACGCAGAAACACGAAAAGCTGGTTTTCACCGGTACATCACTGCAATATATAGTTGCTGAGAACACAACCATTTTTCCAACACTGGCAATAAAAATCATAATTTTCCAATTGGAAAACAGATTTTTTAGCTTTAAATAGAAGTTAACTCTTATAGATATCCCTGGCTAGCCAAAAATTTCAGAGGAAAACATCTTTCTTGTTGAGTAAAAACACATTAAAAATAAAACCTGAAGCTGAAATGCAAAGAATGTCTCTCATTTAATCAGTTTTAGAGCTTCAACCTTGCCTCCTTGAAGAGGTAAAAACAGAAGCGTTCTGGAAGCTTCCGCTCTGCCGGGCAAGTGTGGCTGCAGCAGCCCACTGTCCTCCCCAGGCCCACAATGGAGGCTCAAGGGCAAGGCTGTGGCAGTGTTGAGTGGCTAGAATACACAGGGGGTAGCAAATATCAGGGAGGCTGTTAACAAGTCCTACCTCCGAGTGAAAGAGAGAGCCCACAGCCACACAAAGGCAAGCAGCTTCCCACAAGGGCATGTCAACAACCGGCCTCCTCCAGTCAGACAAAAGCAAACAAAGAAAAAGGAAAACAAAAGAAGAAAGGCCACCAGGGCTACACCCTTAAAATTGCCCTTAGCTTCAGAGAATTCCAGTTCCCAGCCAATCAGAATGTGAACAGGTCAAGGAGTCAAAGGATCTTCTACACTGAATTTCACAGCTTCCAGGCGGTAGCCAAGGGGGGCCACAGGGCTCTCAGGAGGCTTGGGTCTGCTGTGGAACTCTAGGGAGAACCAAAGGCCGCAGGGCGGTGCTGGTCCCAACTGGCTGCCCTGGCACCAGCCACTCCCCTCCCGCCTGATTCCTGCCTTGTCAACGTGTGTCGGGGAGCGGAGGAGGCTGTCTGGACCAGGTACCAGCAGGGCCTAGAGTTTGCAAGGGATAGTTTTTTGGAAGAAGTCAATAGTTGATATGTGAAGTAAGAACAATTTTTAAAAGTTCTCACAAAGAGTGAACTATAAGAGGATCATTGCTCCAGGCCAGATGTGGGCTCTCCCCTCCCTTGCCCCAGCCTGGAAGTGTGCCCCGATGTGGTGAGATGGCAGGACCAACAGGAGGAGGCGGAAAGGCCAAGCGGCTTGTCTCCACATCAGCTCTCCACAGTGAGCTGAAGGCAGGAAAAGCAACTCACCTAGAGCTTCTACTTCACCCTTTCAGGACAATGGCTTCTGCCTGCTATGTACGTAAGTGCATATGGATCAGATACAAGCGCTGGTTTCCGTGGAGGCTGCAGGGGCCCGACACGCAGACACCTGGGCGGTGCTTGCTGCCGTGCCGACACACCACACAGCCACTACCCAGCCACTACCGTTCTGATTTCTAGGAAGGATGGTGAATTAAGGTGCCATTTAGCTTGACCTTATCACACTACCAGAAAGAAAAAGCCATGGGCCGCACTTGCTTTTTCCTCTCATTTAAAAATGTTTTTTCATTTTGAAAGCAACTCCTGTCCCCATTTCTGCTGACACCTGGCCTGTCCTCAGAAAGAACTGGACGAGAAAACATTTCACTGGAGTCCGTTGCTACGCCGCGGTCCGCACGCAGCCCAGCACCCAGCTCAAACCAGCCAGGGAAGAGAAGGGGAGCAGCGGAGGAAAGCCGAGGAGTGGACCTCTCCGGCATCACTTGTGGCAGGTCCATGGAGGGTGAACGGTCTCAGCCCAGCCCAGTCCTGAGACCGACTTCCGGCTCGCCCCTCCTGCCTCTCCCTGCACTGTCGTCAGCTGGGGTCTCAGGAGACAGAGGACCTGGGTGCACATCCTCTGGCTTTGGCTCCAGGTGGAAGCACTCATATGAGGCTGTAAGCTCCAGAGTGCTGAAATGTGTGGAATCCAATGTCTTGGTTATTTCCAATTGCACTGAGAGCAGGGATCCCAGCCTGCTGGGAAATTTGACTAAGAGGCAAATTTAAAATGCTTTTAAAAGTAGCTTTTTTTCATTCTATTCATGTTTTAAATTTTTAAATCAAAGTACAAAATACGTTTAAAACTTAAAAAGAATATCAGACTTGTGTAAAAAGCAAGCCACCCCACTTCTCACTCCCAATTCTTACTGCCAAAGTACTGTCAATGCTTTCAGTTTTTGCCATAGTATTTATATCTTTGTGCTTATAGAGTGAATTTTTTCCCACTTCAGACACAATCTATGGCCTTCTCCCAAAGAACACCCATCACCGTCCATGGTGTGCATCCCATGCTCCAATCTAGTCCTGGGACAATTTCTGGTCAAGTGAAAAACCACATTCAAGGCTGAGCCATGTACAAGTAACTTTTCATGTAGTTTTCTGAAGTGCTATTAATTGCCTTTTGTTTGTTTGACTTTCTACAGACCCATCATATCACACAATCATCTGTAAAGTCTCTTGCACTACCATAAAGTTTCTCTTTTTAATAAACGTTTTTATTGATTTTGAGAGACAGAGGAAGGGAGAGAGAGAGAAAGAAACATTGTTTGGCTGCCTCCTACGGGGATTAAGCCTGCAATCGGGCATGTCAAACTGGTGACCTCTCGGTGCATGAGGCAAAGCTCAACTGAGTCACACCAGCCAGGGCAAAACTCTTTCAATAAGGTCAAATAAATCAGGTATTTTTCTTTGTTCTTAGAGATTAACCCTCTCACAGGCCTCTCTTCCATGCCACTCTGGACTGATTGTGCTCCGGCATCCTGTACTTGTCCAGCAATTTCCCAGAAACCCCCTGGACTCTCCCATGTGTGATCCCATTTCCTGGAGCCCTTCTCAGCCTCTTTATTTGCTGGAACATGTTTTCCCATAACTTCTCGAGGAATAAGACTTTAGGGACTTTGCAGTCGCAATGAAAAATTTACTCTGGAATCTTTCCTGTTCAAGACTTTTCTCGGGGTCTCCAATCTGGCTGTCCACTCACACCTTGGACAGCGAGAAGCAAGCAGGGAGGGCTGCAGACAGCACCGGCAACCTCAGCATCAGAGTGGCTAACTGCGAGCAGCTCGGTCATCTCGCTGGGGCCTGGTGTCCCTTGGGCTGGCCAGCATCTTCGGAGAGCAGGCTGCACGATTCTGAAAATGCTCCACTGTCTTGGGGCGAGAGGTGCAGGAGAGGAGGTACGCACCCCACGGCCACACAGCCTGTTCAGACCTCACTCACTCGCTCTCAGCCCCTCCCTCCACAGCCGTGCAGGTCCCTGTTCCCAGTTCCCAGTCCCCGTAGCTCACTTTTCTGGGTGAACACACCTGCTCCTGCAGAGAGAGCGTAGCGGCCGGGCTGCAGGCGTGGGGCGTGTAACTGGCCCACGTGTCAGCTCCCACTCTTTACTGTCCCAGGATCTGCGGTGTTAGCGTCTGGTCTTCACCAACTGACACAATCGGATGTCCTTTCCTGGTCTCGTTGTCTTTATTGTTTATACCATTTTTGCTTTTCCAGTCAGTAAGCTTCAAGCTGTTTGTGTTCCACTTTCCAAAGTCAGTAATTAGATTATGTAATTAATTAAAATAATTAAAAATTATTCTAGAGAATGCACATCATAAAATAGCAGTGACCAAACATCTCACAGATGGGGACACACCAACTGGTGATCCACTGTGAAATGAAAGCCCCGAAGGCTTTCCTCTTGGTTCCTTGGAGAACTGTCCCCTGGGTCCCAGTAGAAGCACACGCCGCAAGGCAACGAGCACCCGCAGGCAGCACGAGCAGGTTCTACCCTGTAGTGAGTATCACAGTAAGTACTTTTCTGACTTGTAAGTCTCACCCTCACATGCGACACCTGACATCCAAGGTGAAAATTGTTGTATCTCCAACATTTAGCACTTCAGTAAGCAAAGACTAAAGAATCCATTCATATCTCTAGGTCCTACAAATCCAACCAAACCTGAAGTTACCTTTTCAACATCACCTGGTGGATACACAAAGGCTTGGACAGTGACCGTCACGCCTGCAGAGTGCCTCCCGGTGCACACAGCACCCCCTTATGCCCGGGACAGTCTATCGGGTACCTGAAAGGGCTTTAAAGTGGCTCTGAACTCCAATGAGAAACCCCTAGACCTAAGGCCCATTTAAGGATGTGCACAGATTTGACGAGCAAGCCCTTTCTTTCCAGAGACACACCTAGGACTCCACATGGTTCACCCCTTTGGGAAATACCTATTAAGTACCATGGGTACACAAAGCTGAGTCAGACACAGCCCCTTCTCCACCGAGGCTTGCAGGTAAGATAAGTAATGTACTTTTTAAAAATCCACAGGACAACGTGCAAAGTGCTAAGTTTCCCAGGACCAGCCCACTAAGCAGGGCCTGGCTGGGCAGCTGCGGCAAAGGCCGTGCACAAGCAGTCCCGACACCTCTCCCACATCACGTTCTAGTGCTGGAAGCTGTAAAAATCACCAGTCAGAATAGGCCCTCAACTGGGGAGGGGGTCATTAAAAGTTAAAGAAAAGCTTTAGTACGTACCTCTTTATACATGATTAACATGAGAGCTGTCCTCTTGCAAGAAAATAACCAAAAATAAAACATCCACTAAGCAACAGCCTCCCATCCCAGATAACCTTATGCTGAGATTTCAAGTAACAAAACCCAGGGGAATCTAAGAAACATGCCTTTTCAGGTCCACCTGCTAATAATAATAAACGACATAAATGCTTCGAAGCAAACTGCAGTCATTATTGTTTTCTTAATTATTTAGAAACAAATCAAACAAACTGAGAAACTGCGTGATGCTGTGAAACTGCATAATTAAATCTCTAAAATTATGAAGAGATTTCCTTACTACTTAAATTTTTCCAAGCGTGCCTGAGTCAATATGCTTTGATGATCGTAAATTCCCTTTCTTGTTTGGTATTTAAAAAGCAATGCTTTGACCTCACATTTTCAAGACTTTTCTAACTATGTGCACTGGTAACAGTGAGGCCCACTTAAATACACAGCACTGGGCTCCCGGCTGCAGCAGAACCAGCCTCTGCTCCGGAGTCCAGCACTTCCAAGACCTCCATGGTCACGGGGCCGGCACAGGTGCCACCAGACCTGCGCTTTTCCAAGTGTGGTCTCTGACAAAGCCACTCTTCCCATCTTTAGGCAACAAGTAGCGTTTGCCATGGGAAACTAACTCCTACAGAATGTAACTGTCAACACGGCCGAACACTAGACTTAGGAACTCACAGGTGTCCTAAGACCAGAGAGCTGGCTGTGCAGGTGGTCACGCGGCCACCGGCGAGCAACGCCTTCAAGGAGAGGGGAGGAATGGCTATCTCACCAGCACGCACAGGAACACTGTTGGGGCGACGTTCACCCGCCCTCCAAGACCGCAGAGCCAAGACACCCAGCAAACACATCATAGTTTGTTAACTGTTTTCTTAGAAACTTACATGTTTTCCTGTGTTTCCTTTTAGCTTTAGTACTAATCCCATGTCACATATAGCTTCCTCTTGTCTTCCTTTGTTTTTCATTTCTTCCATTTCCACCCCCTCTCTAAGACGTTAGTCACTCTGGAATTTGTGGAATGACAGAGACGAAGTGTCCCTGGGTGGAAGGAAAGACAGAGCACAGACACCCTGCCCCCCAGGGGCAAGCAGCTCCCAAGTCACAGAGTGGCGATGGCACCTCTGCGCTAGACGCTGGAAAGGGAAGGTCACAGAGACAGGAACAGGACGACACTCTATCCACTGAGCCAAACCGGTTTTGGCAGGAAGGCATTTTTAAACACCTGCAGAAATGCTCTGAGGCAGGCAAGTCCTGGACATCCCACCAGTAGTGTTTGCTCAAGAACAGAAAGGGCGCCCTAGGGGTGGCTCATGGTAGAGCTTCGGCTCGCACACCAAATGGTCAAGGGTTTGATTCCTGGTCAAGGGCATGTTGTAGGTTCCCTGCCCTGATGGGATTTGTGCGGGAGGCAACCAATGTCTCTCACATCCATGTTTCTTCTCTTTCCCCCTCCCTCCCTTTCACTCTAAAAATCAACGGGGAAAATATCTTCAGGTTAGGAGAGAGACGAAAGGAAGGGAGGTGGGGAGGAAGGGAGGTGGGGAGGGAGGGAGGGAAAGACAGAACAGAAAGGAAGAACAGAAAGGGGACACGTGGCAGGGAAAGGCTGCGCTGCTCAGCGTGGTCCTGACCGGATGCAACAGCGACTCCTGAGGCCTAGGAGCACACGCCGGGGCAGGGCAGGGCTGGAAGACAGGGAATTGAGCGTTTCCCACATTTCTGGTTTATTTTTTAAGAAAAGGATAAGTTCCTACGTCAGAGGAAAAGTGTGATTTTTGACTCCTATTTATACTGAGTAAGGAGCAGCATGTGGGCTCCTTTCTAGAAGGAAAGAGGCAGCGCAGCAAACCAGACACACTGTCTTGCTTTCACTAGTGACGCACAGCTCGCCGGAGGTCAGAATGAAGAAGGAGAGACTAGGAGACAGGCGCCCTATCCAAGTACATCGATTAAGGCAGTGACTTTGACCTGGACTACCGACAGGCTTTTCTTAAAGACAAACTTCTGTCTAAAATTCTGTATTAAACTTAGACAAAGAATGAGAAAATAGCCCGGTTCATGTGGCTGGTGGTTCAGCGTTGCTCTGTGCACAAGAGGTCACGGTTCAATTCCCGGTCAGGGCACATGCCTGGGTTACAGGCTCCATCCCAAGTGGGGAGCATGCAGGAGGCAGCTGATCAATGTTTCTATTGCTCCCTTCCTCCCTCTCTGTAAAAATATCAATAATAATAATTAAAAAAGAACATTAACAACAAAAGAGAAAACATACTTATCAAATACCCGGATGTCATGGGAATAAGGAGGAAGAATTTAGGTATCAAATCAAGATTCAATAAAAACAAGATCACAAACCATTAGGGTAAAATGACAATACTATGAAATAGTCTTGATTTTTGCTCTAAAAACAAGTGAGAATAGAACGGGAGAAAAATCTAGCCCACGAACGATTTTTATGGGGAAAAAAAGCTAGAGACCAAGTTCTGTCTGAGCCCAGGCTGGGAGGATGTATGTCGCTGTGAAAGGTAAGGTGTGGCAGGGAACTTTGTGCAGAGGAGATCTGCAGCCCGCGGCTTTGACCCCAGTGACACACGCAGTGAGCTGAGCAGCCCTGTGCCAGGAGGGAGCCGGCCGGGCGCTGAGGCACGAGTGGGAACCATGGGGAAACCCATACTAATGTGCTCATGCCCTCAGCTCCCATCCTCCTGGGACAGCTAAAAGCAACAGAGAAAATGGAAAACATAAACAAAAATCACACTTCAGCAACACTGAAAGACGGGAACGTATCTTTAAGGACTTCTCAGACCCTCCGTTCACAAAGGCGCCAGGGAGAGGAGGCCGGGACCTCAGAGGGGAAGAGGGCGGCAGCAGCACTTTCCGGATCCCTGGACGGGGGGAGTGGGT
>NW_006288889.1:1979077-2005519 GCF_000327345.1 Myotis davidii | reverse complement strand
GCTCACCTGCAGGGGGTCAGGAACAGGGGGGCTGGCAGAAGCCCTAACCCCACCCCCATCATGGGCCCGACCTTGTGGCCATTTCAAAGAAAGGACAGCTGCACTGTGTTCCCATAATCTCAGCTTTGGGGCCTTTTTACTTTCCGGAACTCACAGGTAGAAAGTTATTCCCTTCAGTTTTAATTGTCACTTGTCTTATGAGTGAGCAGATCACCTTTATTTACTTTTTTAATAACAAAAGACACCCCTAGTCCGCAAACAGTTCTGACTGAACCTTGAATGCCAATTCAGGGCGACAAACCACTGATGGCTCAAACATTCCCAATGGCTTCACTCCCCAGGCCGACACAAGAGCCCGAGCACCAGGAGCCCGCCCTCGCCCCTGTCCCTGCGCAGTTCCCTCTTTCCCAAGTGGGGCCCTCTTTCCCGACTTTGAGTGTGGACTTTGAGTGTGAACGTTTACTGAGGAGCTGACACTACGGGGCCATGACATTAGCAGTGAGCGCTAAGTTCTCCTTGAGCAGAAGTCCCTGCGTAGGCCCTGCTCCTTGCAGAGGCTGCAGGAAGCGGGACCCAGCACCGCTCGGCCGGCCGCAGCTCCCGGGCCTGTGCCAGAAACCAGCTCTGGCTGACCTGCCTTCGCACTTAAGTTATAAACCACCCAACCCACCCGTTTCTTGTGCTAAAGGGAAGGACAGCCCACGGTCAGAAAGGACAGCGAACAGCTGCAGGTTCCAGGTCAACAACCAGAAAGAGCCTCAGAACCCAAGCATCCCCACAGTCCTGTGCTCAACCTGCGCCTCGCAGCCTCGGATCCACTGCATCCCTTTCAAAGAGCACTGAGGACAGCTTTAAAAATACCCCCGAGAGCAAATACACCGCCAGAGCGTCCGTGAACAGTGTTCCCCCTGCAGAGGGAGGCTCAGTCTGAGGGTCTCTTCCACACACTCTGGACGAACTTCCCAGTCTCTCGGGCAGATAGGCACGGGTTTTCTAAGGCTGGGGTGAATTTAAAGTCTGCAGAATTCAGGTTAGAAACACAGAAAATGAAACAAAGTCTTCCCCTACAAAATGTATTCTGAAGTAATTTGGGTAACAGCATGTGTTGTTATTGTATTTATAGAGCAAAGCCCAGTATTGATATTATATTTATATATGTTTTGCATTCTTTTTCTGGAGTGAAAGATAGAGGTAAAACAGTAAGTATGTAAATGAAGTGGACAGAAATATTATGAATGAGAAACCCGGAGCTGTGAAATATAAAATAAAACCAGTTAGGAAAATAAAATCAAAACCCACTTTTGAACCCCAAGTGAAATATAGGAAAACAATGTTTCTGTGAATTAAAAATGAAATAGCTGTAGCCACATTACCAGCGTTACCAGTGTCCCTGAGGTAAATGAGCAGGTGGCACAAAATGTATTCCCCCACAGGACACGCCAAGCGCACGCGTGCAGCCAGTTACAGAACAGCGCCTGCATGGCACACAGCACAACTCTCCTACGTTCCTACCTTCAATGTCCCTGAAGTTCAGGCATTTGCAGAAAAGTTTTCATATGAAAAACTCAGAGATTGCAGAAAAAATATGTACATGCAAACTGGAACCCAGAGACCAAGAGCGAGAAGAAATCAGGTGGAGCAAGAGCCGAACCCCAGGGAGCGGCCTCTCAGAGCCAGTGCGAGCCGTCGCACGCCCGGCCGGCACTGTGTGAGCAGCAGCAGGGCAGGCCCCTTGGCGTTTTCACGAGGAACGTGAAGGCCTGCGTCCCGTGGCGGGAGAGCTTGCCAGGCTGCTGCCTCGGGAGCTGCAGACAATGCCCTGTGAGTGTCTAGTGACCAATGTGAATAAAGAAAGAGAAACCAACTTGGACATGTCCTTTCTCTACCTCTTCCAGCCGCCGCCGCTGTTCCTTCTGCTGCTCAATCCGTTTCTGCCTCTCGGCCAGCAGCTGCCTTTTATACTCCTCCTGCTCCCGCAGCTGCTGCTCCTGAAGCAGCTGTTGTCTCCGAAGAGCCTCAGAGCGCTCCTTGTTCTCCTGCTGCAGCCGCAGGAAATCGCGACGCAGAGTGGACTCCCCAGGCACGTTCACAATGGAGCTGCGGGAGGAAGGGGTGCTCAGGTGGCCGCTGCCTCTGAGGAGCGGCTCCAGCTCCCGTCGCCCTAACCCGCCTTCCAACAAGTCCACGGCAGTAACCACACGGACAACTTAGTAGTACTTACCTGCTTTCATGCATCTCATAAACATCTTAAAACTCTGGCCTGGGTATATCTCCCTTGGGATGCTCACATAACTCAACTCTAAAATTAAAAGCTGGGAGCATCCCTGTCTGACCACCTTACTTCCCATCAGTGACAGTCACATCATGCTCTGGTCTGCTGGGCAAGAAGTACCACGTAACCTTCAGCACCTTCATTTGCATCATCTGCACACGAGTCTCATCGGGTGTGCCCTCGCACCTCCTGTGGGTCCAGGGTCAGCTGCGGAGCCCCAGGGAGCCCCAAACATTAAGCACTGACCGACCCCTCCTAGCTGGTCTTCCGCCCTCCACTCCCAAACACTAGAGTAACATGGCAAAGGAATCTGCTTCCACAGCCTCTTTCATTAGATGCTGCTCCCACCCCAAAGCAACTGCATTGCTCATGGCATCAATTCAAATTACTCGAAAAGGACATTACGAAGTTTTTTCAACAAATTCTCCTATTTCCTGCTATGCTTGCGTCAAGCTGCCAGCTGTACACACGGGTGCCCACAGGCCCTTCACCCTCCTACCCGCCTGTGTTCCGTTGGTTAGTTAGTATGTGCAGCTACAGCATGAGCCAGGCAAGACCAGTACTACAATTTTAAACTCCTCTATCCTTTGACTAATTAGTTTCCTCTAGGTCCATACAACCAACTCTTCATCCTTCTGCTTCCCTGTACATTGGGAGGCAGGGAGGACTGTGGGCTATGAAATGGGTCAGGACAGAGTATACCTAATAAAGGAAATGGAATGCTGCTCACCACACTTGTGGGAGCAAAACAAAAAAACGTTCTGGGTAAAAGTGCAGTTTCTCCATGGCGGCCCTCCTGGCCTAGCGGACTGTGTGCGTGCAGGACCTCTTGCCTGAGGTGCCAGCGGCGGGCTCCCTTCCTCAGGACCTCACGTAGCCCACACATTCCCTAAGGACTGGGCAGGGTGTGGGAAGGAGCAATGCAATCTTGGTAAAGGATCAGTGGGAAAGAGCTAGAGGCGGACATGCTTATAGAAATGTTTCAAAAAATAGAGAAGAATGGAGGCTACTAAGGCCCTTCCAGAGTCAGGTGAGATCCTGCCTGCTATGGAGAAGGGCGTCCTCTGAGAGCCCGCGTGCTCTGTGGACCAGCGGCTGGCGTACCTCGGCTCTCCTTCCTGCTCGGGCACCTCCTCCTCTTCCTCCTCACTGCCGCTGTACTCGTATTCTGTTTCATCTGTTCAGAAAAGACAAACGGGACTGTTCACAAATCATGACACGTGCACACACAGGCAGGTCTCCAGGAGCGTGTGAACAACATGTTCTGGGTGAAAATAGCGATGTGTACAGAGCGTGGGGGAAGAGGCGCGTGACCGCACCTTCCACAGGGAGGCTGCTCCCTGGCCGTACTCCCCCGTGAGAGCAGATCTGTGCATCCAAGACACACCCACACGATGTCCGCCGAGGGAGCAGGGCCAAGACAGGCCCAGAGCCCTGGACACAGAAGAAAAATGGCCCAAGAGTGTCAGCAAATTCAGAAAATCCACGCTGATGCTGAATTTCAAAAGGAGATTTCACTGCCCAAACTAAGGCGGGGGCAGGGGTAGGCTGGAAGCGGTCAATGTGGGGAGAAGGGGGACATATGTGATACTTTCAACAGTAAAGATTTAAGATGTGTGTGTGTGTGTGTGTGGTGTGTATACATGTATATGTATATAATAAAATGTTTATTGTTAGTGCTCGGGGATCCCCCTAGCACTGGGGGCAGAAAGGGAAGCAGGAAGTAGATACTAATGGCAGAAAAAACAAAATCAATGTTCCCACAGTTATAAAGGTGGAATCATGGAGAAATTGATGAAAGAGTACAGCAGAGGGAGACAAAACTGACTCTCCTTAGACCAGACTAAGTTTCAACACAAATAACTTATTTTCACTTCCACAGGTTCTATGCCATTTCCCCAAAAGTAACAGTCCATTTGGTTAGACCCTGACCTGAATGTCAGTACCTGGCTTTCAGTGAGCAATTTCCCTCGATGGAGCAATCCAAACCAGGAAGGTTGAAGAGATTTATAAACAGTCTCTTCACAAAAAATACATTTCTAACTTGTTTCCAGAGACATACATTTAAAACCAGTTTCCTGGTAAGAAAAATGCAGACTGAGAACTGAAGTGGGTTCCGCCTATGTCACATGCAGCTGCAGGTCCGTCTGCATACACATCCACACGGCCACCCGGCCACACACACGCACGGCACTGTCTCTCGGAGGCTGGGCGAGCCGAACGCTGGCATGGCGAGGCCTGCAGGCCCTGGGCCCACCGCAGCTGCTGGACCTGGCCCGTCACGGGCCTGCGGGCAGAGACCAGCAGGCAGGAGCAACCTATTTAGTTAGCAAAATATATATGTTTAAGATGAAATAAAAACAGGTCTAATACCTTTCTCTCCTCTCTTCTTCCTGGTCCGGTCTATGTGGTCCTTCAGCTGGATTCTAACTTGCCTCTCATTCGGCTGGTCCCTTATGAAAGGATGTTTCAAGAGCTGCTCTGTGGAGGGCCGCTGCATGTAGTTCTTCACCAGGCACCCTTCTATAAAACTAAAAAATTTCTTTGACCTGTAAGAGAAAGTAAAAAAGATCATCAAATGTCTATCACAAAGAGCAAAACTCCCAAAGATCAGTGCCGTATCAGCTGAAAGCAGAGACGAGCCCCAGGACAGCAAGGTGCCCTGGGAAAGCACAAGCATGGTGTGGGGAGACACACGGGGCTCAGGACCGGGACCAGGAGCAGACGCCCACCGTCCAGGGGCTGGACCAGATCACTGGCAATAAGCACAGACCTCCTCATGCAGAGCTGATCTAAAGTAACTGGGTTTGAATTTCATGTTGCTCATTATTAACCACTTAGTTGTGGGGGGGAGGGGGGTGCTAAAACGAAGGTAGGTGGAGGATGGATGTCTGGAACCTGGAAGACAAGGACAATACAGAAACAAAAGAGAAGGAGCCGAGTAAGCGACCAGAGGCTGGAGCCCTTGAACCTGTTAACGCAGTGGTTCTCAACCTTCTGGCCCTTTAAATACAGTTCCTCATGTGGTGACCCAACCATAAAATTATTTTCGTTGCTACTTCATAACTGTAATATTGCTACTGTTATGAATCGTAATGTAAATAACTGATATGTAGGATGGTCTTAGGCGACCCCTGTGAAAGGGTCGTTCAATCACCAAAGGGGTCGCGACCCACAGGTTGAGAACTGCTGTGTTAACGTGACATTCCAATCCCAGTCTCAAACGGATCGTCATTCGCTCTTTATGCTTATGTACAGCTTTGGAAACAATGGTTTGAAGGGGTAAGGAACTCTGTCACCAACATTTCTCAGACCAGCCACTTGGGTTTTTGCTGAGAGGCCTAGCTCATGCTGACCCCCAGCCTGAGTCATGGCCCAGACCCTCGGCCTTCACACCTTCTGAGACTTGGCCCGGCATCACCTCCTGGGTTAGCCTCCCCTGCAGCCCCCCACGTGCCCAGCAAGGAGCCCTTCTTCGGGGCATGTGCACTGAGGAACTGTGCCATGGCCCTGCTCCCGCCGGCGGGAAAGGCACGGCGCTGACACGGGCTCCCAGTCTCCACTGGTCAGCATGCCCAGCACCGAGGATGGCAGGCCACAATAGGTACACAATAAATTTTTGTTGAATGAATGAGTTATTCAGTTTAAAAAATGTAAATTAGAAAATTAGTTCAATTCTTTCCCATTACTTCACTGCTTTTAAGAATCACTTCTATTGTCCTATATTTCCATTCAAACTTACTAGTTTTTTTTTCAATTCAACAAATATTTATGGATCGACAACTGACACTTGTTTATGCTCGGCTCTATGAGAAGTGCGCACAGGAAATATAGTGGAGGTGTGTGCACGTGTCATCACAGGGAAGAGGGGTGGGTGCTCAGTGGGTTGGACAGCATAGAGCAGGACCTCTGGTATCCAAGAGACGTGAGAAAAGCCATCATTCCAGAGAGAAGGGAATGGCGTGAACCCAGGTAGAGAACCGTGACGAATGATGAATCCTTTCCTAGTGCTGGTATGAAACATGGAAAAGAACAGAAAGATAGGCTGGGGTCCGCTCAGAGAAGGCCCCAGGTCAGGAGGCTGCTGCTTCATCCTGTGGGGTGCGAAGAGCAGGGAGGGTCCTAGCCGCTGGGGAGGAGCGCCCTGACACTGTGATTCGAAAACCCCACGCCCACAGGTCACCTGGGGCTTCATGAAAATACACAAACCTGGGTCACTCCTCAGACCTAACGAACCAGGGATTCTGAGGTTGGAGCCCTCAACTAAAAGATGCCAAAGATTCCAAAGTCATACCATGTCCACGTATAAACATGTGGGAATCGATGGTCTATAGTCAATCCTTTAAAATTGACTAATACATTCTGCTGGCAGAGTTCGTGATCACCTTTTGGGAGCCACTTCTCCCCACACAGAAGTACACGTAGTGGAAAGACAGCAACCCTGAAGGAAGGAGCCTTATGTCTGTCGCCATCTTGCTGTTTTGGAAAACGTGGGTAAATTGGAGCAGTGGCCGAACAGGCATCTAATCAAGTTTAGGGGGACGTTTCGGCAAGAACTCTCAGGGAGAATTCGTCATCATCCACATCTGTCCCATTGCATCTCTGTGTTATGCACATAGTAGTGGTTGACCCCAAACTGAGGAATGACAAGCCCTGTGAACTGTGAGGCCCCCTGAAGACGGAGCTACGCTCTCCTGAATAAAATCTGACAGAGAAAAGGAAAGGGCGAAGTGACCGCGCCTCGCGCAGCACAAGCCCGATGTGTGTGAGCTGGCCCCTTCCTCCCTGACCTCCACGAGAGGCACTGGTCCCCCTCAGCTGGCCACCCACGGAGGTCTGTTTTCACGTCTGAGTACAGGGGACCATTGGGGCTAGAGTCTTCACAAGTATACGGCCTTAAACACCTTTCTACAAACTAGCGCCCCAGTTTTCTGGAGTTGAATGTGGTTCAAGACAGTATATAAAGAATAGAAAAATACTGCCTGCAAACAAAAGGTGGGGCAGGGGTGGTGAAATGTGCTGGGGGAAGGGACAGTGAGGGGCAGGAAAGAAACAGGAGTGAAAACACGTGTGTGTGGACACAGCCAGACAGGAAACAGAAGCCACAGAACATCAGATGAGCAACCAAGAAGAAAAGAGCAGACAGGAACAGCGAAAGACCAAATCCAGAATAGAAGACTTAACCCTGAGGTCTTCTGCGTATTTCAGAATTAGAGCCAAGAACCTAAGAGGACAACACTAATTGAGAAATAGTTCCAGAAAGGAACAAACCAATTAGCCGAGCACAGTGGGATGGACAACGCAAAGGGGACTGAGCGAGAGGGCTCACACTTCAGGCGGGAGCTAGCGGGCAACGTGCTCAGACAACAAGCGTGCGCTCCCTGGCGACAGTAACGTGGCACCACACCAGCAGCCCACACCACGGTCGGTCGCACAGCTCTCAGAAAGGGCATGCCGCTCTCCAAGAATACACAGTTTCTTTAGCAAATAAATGAGCTGCAGGGAGAAACAGACAGCAGAGCTCGGGGATGAAGAAAGACGCCTGGCGTCCATGTTTTGCAACGATAACAGTAAATGGCACCGTTAATGCTAACATCCCATTTCACCCGAGGAACTGTAAGTCCATTCAGCTTTGCTTTTTACTGCAAAAATGTTCAGAAATATATCAAACTTAGAAGTGTGTTGAAATATTAAAATGGGACGTTTTTCTTAACCGTGTTACAGTGTTTCATATGGCCACTTGTCACTATTTCGTAACACAAAGAGAATCTATCGAGGAAAATAAACAGAACAAAAAAATCCATGTAACTGGTGTCTGGGGCACTGGCGCTGGCTCTCTGGGGATTAGAATGGCCAGAACTTTGCCTTGGAGTGAAACTAAAAAGGAACAATTTTTCTTAAAAGAAAAGAACAACAACAAAACCGTTTGTAGCTTACCATTTTTTTGACTTCAGCCGGGGAGGAGGGTTTCTGGGAATGAGAAACAGTGCTCTCATTGGATGCATGTCACAGAGAGCTGGGGAGAGGAGACGGTCTGTCAGTATGGCACTTATGTTACTCATTCTTGATCTCTAGGGCTCACTCAAACACCAGACGCTCGGGCACGTCCTCTGATATGCTTTCTTGTGTCAAGCAGGCCGCACTTGTAGCTATGAGCCCTAGGGCAAACCCTGGATTCCCCATTTAAACATAGCAAAATATAAGGAGGACCAGCACAAGAAGAATATACAATTTCAAAAAGACACTGAAAAGTTTTCATGAATCAAAGATAAATATTGATTCAAAGTGTTCAAAGACTCAATAGCTTAAGTTCCTAAATCTTCTACAAGCTGACAATGGAAATAAGTTTAATTCTTTGGATTGCCGTGGGAGTATCAGACGCTGCTCATGAAGGCTCCCAGGCCAGCCCTCCAGAGAGGCCGCCCACTCAGGGACACGCTGGTGCTCCATGACCCGCACGCCTGTTAGGGAACTGTTTAAATCTGTGAAGTCACTGTTGGCGCTCCTCCCACTCACCCAAGGTACACAAGTCCATGCACAACGGCCGTGGGCACTTTCATGTGCTATTTACCTTCATGAGACTCTTACAAGGCAGCTGGGAAATGGGGGCCAAAAAAAGACAACCCCATCCCCACTGAGAAAGGAGCTGAGGCAGGGCCAGGCAATGCCAGTCACTCAGGAGGAAACACGAGGGACACGGGTGTTCACAACAGGTACCCATTTCTGTACTGCAAACTAATCCCTAGTTGTTGGCAATTTTTTTCATTCATTCAACAAAAATTTACTCAGCAACAACCAGTTACCAGACAGTTATACGTTCTTTGTGTATACTTTTTTTATTAGGGGAACCAGCAGAAAATGCTATTTTTTCCTGTTCTCTGCAATTCTACCACATCTCTGATCAAAAATCAGTTAAATGAAATTGTCACTGATTTAATCCAAAGCAGGAGTTCATAGGTAATACAAAATGCTACTCTACAGATAAAAAGTCTTGCCTCTAGTTGTAAAGTCAACTCACACACAATGCTTAAGCTCCCTGTGTTAGGACGAGTTCACTGAATACAGAAAAATCCCTGCCTGTCACCTGAGGCCACTCACCGGAGTCTCAGGCCCATATCTGAGCTCACCTCCAGTAAAGGACAGAGGAGCCTACGGAGCTCACCCACATCTCCAAAAGGAATAGTGGGTTCCACTGGCTCCTCTCAACCTAAAGCTTCACTGTGCTCAGGGTCCTTCATCGAAGGCCCCACCAGGAATGGCTCTATCCACGAAGCTGTTCTTTGTGAGACTCAGAGCTAGGTGTACGTTACAGGTAACAACTGGGCTACAGAGAACGCTACTTACGGGGAGCACCTTCTGCCATCTCGATGGCGGTGATGCCACAGGACCAAAGGTCGCTCTGCAAAACAGAACAGCACATCATGGGCAGCATAGCAGACACGAGGCCCCCAGCTCACACGGCTGTTTACTCACACAAATGGGACAAATGCATTCTCTGGTGTATAAACGGAAAAACGCTCAGGAAGTTAAAAGCACAGACACAATTGTGAGAATACCTTTCAAATGAAAGTGATTTGTTCATCAGAACCACTCGTGTCTACGAGGGAGTGGAGGTGGTGCCTGGGCAAACACCCCCGCAACCCGCGGCCTGCTCTTCTGTCCAGTGTTTCATTTCTCTATGAGCGTGAGATCATTTAGATCCCTGGCCCTAACATATGCTTCCTTTTACGTTTACCTCTCAAACTTCATGAGGGTGCTAAACGGTGAACGGCCGGAGGGCTCTTTGTGTGAGGCCCTACCCCTGCGGAGGAAACACTGTGGCCACTGTGAGAGTCACCCCACTAGGCCCCTCCCGCCCTGCCTACTCCTAAGGAGCGAGCACTAAAGTCAAGAGCTTTCTGTGCATGGAATCTTTTCTTAGTTTTAGAAGCTGAATTTTAACTTTGTTCTCCATGAGGACAAGCATTTTCATCTGTTTCGTTCACCTCTGTGTCCCTGGAATTGTGACTGGCATGTGGTAGGCACTCCATAAACAATGGATGATGAATGAATGAAGGTTCATCAGCCAATTTCTCAAAATCCAAATAAGGCTTTTACAGTAATTAATGAAGGATTGCTGTCATTAGCATTCTTTTGTTTATATGCTCTCATAACATGGGAATCACTAAAGTTGTTCAGTTCCATGGTTTTACTGTAATTACTTCAAGTGCAAACACATATGTTTGATCACAGGACTAAGGAGAGGCCCACAAAGCTCTCCTTGGTTCCATGGAGGTTTCCATACTGCAGGGAGCAAGGGAAGGTGCAGCACCTGGACCTGGGACCACCTCCGCAGCAGGCCTTGCCCAGTGCGGCGGAGCCAACCACCTCTCCTCCGAGCTAACCTTACTAATCCAGGTGATCAGCTGGGTCTAACTACGAGTTTTGTCTTTAAAAATTATTTTTAATTTACTTATGTATGAAAATACTGGAAAATGTTTGCAAATTTTGCAGGTTCAGAATGATGTATTAAAGAGTGAAAAGTCATACAATCTATAATCTATTTGAAATAACTTCAGAAAATAAAAAATAAAATGCATATTCCTCTACACCATAAGCTTAAATTAAATTTCATTAATTGGGTATTTATAATAAACTAGGGACCCAGTGCACGAATTCATGCACGGGCAGGGTCCCTTGGCCTGGCCAGCGATTGGGACTGATTGGAGTCAGCTGGGGGGAGTGACCAAGGGAGGTTGGCTGTAGGAGCGCACTGACCACCAAGTGGCAGCTCCTGTGTTGAGCATCTGCCCCCTGGTGGTCAGTGTGTGTCACAGCAACCGGTTGACTGGTCATTCGTAATGGTTGCATTGGCCTTTTTATATATAGATACTGTGGAAATGGACAGTGTTATGATGTGAACTCAATTCTGAATGTTATTAAACAGGTACATTAACCACTCTGACTTGTTAGATAAGGTCAGGGGACTTTTTAAAAACTTGTTTGGGTTAATATATTCAACCCAAGTCTGAGGGTCAAATGTGGTTCTCCATCAGGATCAGGACGTGCACGGCTGAGCCACGTGTCTGGAGGCACTGCAGTCATGCAGACACACTGTGACCTGATAAAAGGCGGAGCTCTGTCACAGGATCCGCCCAGTGGCCCAGGCTGCCCTGGAAGCAGTTTGTTCCTTAGTAAGAAGACCGGTGATGGTGCAGAATGGACACGAGAAGGCAGTATCTCCACTGGTTCTCAACCTTCCTGATGTCGTGACCCTTTAATACAGTGCCTCATGTTGTGGTGACCCCCAACCATAAAATTATTTTCGTTGCTACTTCATAACTGTCATGTTGCTACTGTTATGAATCGTAATGTAAATATCTGATATGCTATATGTGTTTTCCGATGGTCGCAACCCACAGGTTGAGAAGCGCTGAAACGCTGTGCTGACAGTGCTACCCCCGCACAGGGGCCCAGGCACCCTCCCGGAGGGAGCAGGCAGGATGAGGGTGGGCGGTGCATCAGCAGGGCCTGTCCCTCAAGGAACGGCAGGGACCCAGTGAGCCAAGCGAGCAGGCGCCTCTTACTCTGTAGTCATAGGTGGCATCTGGGTTCTCGTCGCAGGCGATGACCTCAGGCGCCATCCAGTAGGGGGTGCCTATGAAGGTGTTTCTCCTCCCCACAGTCCTGTCCAACTGAGCACTCACTCCGAAATCAACTGGAAGAGGAGAAAAAAAGAAAATGTGAAACACAACAAGTCAAACACAAGACCACGAGAACTCGGAGGCGGAGTCTTCAGAGCAAACTGAGCAGGAACACGTCACTGCCATGTAGCCTCCTCCGGTCACCGCACGACGAGCAGCCTTTCCAGAGGGAGCCAGCAGCCCTCTTCCTGCCCGGAAGCTGCCAGGCCTGGTCGCTCCGAGCCGAGATCACTCCCAGGGCACAGGTTCCACTCCTGCCTGCGGATCAGCCTGAGGAGCCACCTGGCCAGCTCTTGGCGTGAACATTCCTCTGAAACAGGCTCGCCGGCCAGGGGATGGTCAGCAAGTGACCACTGAGGGATGCGCAGGGAACACACGGCTTGTGTAGTCGGGAGGGAGCCGTGCCAGTGCCTCCATCTGAGCTGGGAGGGATCCCAATTAGGCAGACTATTTCTCCACAGATGGCCAGTCATTGCAGGCACTACGCAAGAGCAATGATGAGATCTTACTTTTCAGTACTAGCTGCTGCACCTACAACTTTTTAAAGGTGGGCTAGATTCTTATAAGCATAGTTTTCATGATGACTTAGTGGAAGGAAACAAGGTTAAACCTGTTTAAATCTGACAGGAGTATTACATGAAAGTGGGTGCGAGCGAGTTGAGATCCAGGCAAGGGAAACCGGAAACCCAGAGGGCCACCAGGACAGAGAACCATCACAAACCATGTCCAGGAAGACACCATGGGCTCCACCCCATTACGCACATGTTACCGAGCACCTACCACATTCAAGGCACCGTGCCAGGTGCTGCGTAAGAACATTCCAGCAAATAAATCAATCCTGGTCGCTGTACCCCCAGAACTTATATTCTCATAAAGGAGTCAGAATTGTAAGTAAACAATAGCTTAATAATTATGAATTGTGATCATTATTTTGGAGGAAACAAGGCAGCGGGACCCGACACAGATCAGAGGGTCAGCGAAGGCCAATGAGGATGAAGAAAACACTGCAGCTTCGACCCAGGGGGCAGTCTGTGCAAAGGCCCTGAGGCAAGTCCCAAGGAAATCAGTCAGTCACTGAGGAGAGGAGTGAGGTCCTCACAGAAGGAGGGTAGCAGCAGCAGGGCCATGGCTGTCTATGAGCCATGACAGGAAATGTGGCTTTTATACAAAGTAAAATAGAAAGTTATTAGTGATCTTGAAGCAGGAAAATGACATGATCTGACTTAGACTCTAGTCTGTCTGCTACACAGAGAACGGGGGTGGGGGGACATGATGGAAGGGTGGAGCCAGGCTAAGCAGTGACTTGTCACAGGGCGCAGACACAGACAGCGCGGGCACCGGCTGCAGGCTGGCTGATGCCCACGGCAGGGGTGCTGCCGGCTGCGCCTCCGTCACGTACCGAGCTTCACCTCTGCGTTCTCCGTCAGCAGCACGTTCTGGCCCTTGATGTCCCGGTGAATCACGTGATGGATGTGAAGATGCGCCAGGCCCTGAGCAGGAAGACAGAGTGAACTTTAGTCGCTGTCTCTGTCAGTCAGTCACCAAGACACAGCCTTCCCGAGAAGGGCGTGTGCGGGCCACGGGCTTTGCAAACCATAGCTAGAACATCCAATTCACTCTCCGGCGCTTCCTGGGAGACATTGCTCACAGCACTCCACAGGCAGAGCACATGCCCACCCTCCGCTCCGGTGGGCTAGGTCCCTGTGGTAGCGTCACCACGTTCCAGCTTCCCCAGACACGCTGTGGATGACTGTGTGCTCGCGCGGCTAAAGTCTGTGCTATTTGTGCACCGAGCGGGTTCCCACACTGTGCACCCAGCTTTCAGGGGGTGACCCTGAGGTATGTTTGAACTAGACACATCCCAGGGGAAAGCAAAGGTGAACTGGGTCCCTCAGCACACAGCCCATCATCCCACCTCTACCCCAAATGCAAAATAGTTCAGCCATCAAAAGAGCTTTGTGTTCAGCAGTTCTCAACCTGTGGGTCGCGACCCCTTTGGCGGTCTAACGACCCTTTCACAGGGGTCGCCTAAGACGATCCTGCATATCAGATATTTACATTACAATTCATAACAGTAGCAACATTACAGTTATGAAGTAGCAACGAAAATAATTTTATGGTTGGGTCACAACATGAGAAGCTGTATTTAAAGGGCCAGAAGGTTGAGAACCACTGTGTTAGAGTATACGTTTCCCAGAGAGAGAAAACTCCCGGCATATAGTGCTTTTTGATGACCTTGCATCTGGAAGGAAGCCCGAGAGCAGTCTCTTCTGAGAGGGGGAGCAAGAACACAACTACATTTTGCATCCAAACATGGTCTAAAACAGGGGTGGGCAAACTTTTTGACTTGAGGACCACAATGGGTTCTTAAACTGGACCGGAGGGCCGGAACAAAAGCATGGATGGAGTGTTTGTGTGAACTAATATAAATTCAAAGTAAACATCATTACATAAAAGGGTACGGTCTTTTTCTTTTTTTTTTTTTTGTTTTTTTTTCTTGTTGTTGTTGTTCCACTTAGTTATACATTCATTGTTTGATTCTTTTTTTTTATTAAATCTTTATTGTTCAGATTATTACATTTGTTCCTCTTTTTTATATTACATAAAATGGTACGGTCTTTTTCTTTTTTTTTTTTTAGTTTTATTCATTTCAAACGGGCCAAATCTGGCCTATGGGCCGTAGTTTGCCCACGGCTGGTCTAAAAGATAAAACGCCCCATTCTCTCACTCCTTTACTTGCCCCATCTTTAGCTCGAGAAGCAAAATCGAGAGCCCGCCTCCTTCCGATACAAGCAACCTACTCACTGGGAAAGGGCTAGTTCCGAGGGGTGGGCTGAAGAGAAGGGTTTGACTTTCCTGTTCCATTGCTTGTGGGTTTTATTGTTATCATGACTTTGAAGGCTGTGAAGTAAATAGTGCTTCTTGATGACCTTGTATCTGGAAGGAAGCCCGAGAGCAGTCTCTTCTGAGAGGGGGAGCAAGAACACAACTAGCTGCTCTAGAACACTTGTTTCTCAAGCAGAGGGCTGCCCACAGCCTCCACCAGCCACGTGTGAAGCCGTGTGTGTGTGTGTGTGGGTGGAGGTGCAGGGTTAGCCACGGGCACTGGCGGGGGGAGAGGCACTAACACATGAGCCACCACAGGGCCAGTTAGGAAGAAAGCCCTCCTCTCAGTGTGAAACAACTGTGAGCAGCAAAGGAAGAGGCAAAAAACACGTAGCTTCCCTAATTCTTTCCTACTTTCTACTGGTACTATTCCCGTTCATCATTTATTCTATAATTTGCACAAACCCCCTTCTTACACCTTTATAGCATCATCTTAGCAACAAACACAAGTACCCGTGTCCTCAGACAAATGTGGCCTGGGTATTCTTATTCCTAACGAGCAACATACATAGGCGTGTCTCCTGTGCTGTGTACGGCCAAGGGTGGCCACTGGGCACCGACACTGTGGAGGCGTGGCCAACAGCTGGTCACCAGTGCCACCCTGAGCCAGGACCGCTCTAAACAGTGAACACATTTTTCCTGTATGGCGTGCCTGGGAGAACAGCACATGTGTGTTTCGCTGCTCCCATATCAAAAACCAAGCTGCAACGATTCTTTCTTAGCAGAGACAGACGACAGACCCCAATACACACAAGTAAACATTCCAGACAATGAATCGGTTTCAAGGCGGGGGAGCAGTCTCTGCAACTATCTCGCTGCTGGACAGGGAACAAGGAGTGGCCGAAGGCCGGCTGTCAGCAGTGGCTGCGAAAGGCTCTAAGTGCCCCTTAGTAAAAACGCCCATTTCCACCTAGATCAGTGGTCGGCAAACTGCGGCTCGCGAGCCACATGCGGCTCTTTGGCCCCTTGAGTGTGGCCACGAAGTTTCAATCGCACTGTACGTGCGCGCCCGCACGTGATATTTTGTGGAAGAGCCACACTCAAGGGGCCGCCGTTTGCCGACCACTGGCCTAAATGCACATGACTGCCGTGCAGACTGAACGCAAAGTGCTGGGATGTTGGTAAACCTTCTGGTCTCAAGAGGTCCAGTGGGCCGCCAGGAGCTTTCCACACACTCCAGACACCTTCTGAGGGACCTCACCGCAGCAGAGTCCGAACCAACCCCCACTGAGGAGCGAGAGCAGGTCCCACCCTCCGCACGTTCTCCAGGGTCCCCACGCCTCTGTGGGCGTGCAGCCTTCCTTTCCCACGAGAGCTCACCTCCCCGTCTACGGCCCTCTTCTTACCAGAACGACTCCTAGCAATTCCTTCATGATAAATACACACCTGCTTCGGTCTGCTTCTGGATCCCAGAGGCTGGTGTGTTTAAGTTCAGTCAGACTTTTGTCACAGGAAAGACAAATCACGCACTCACTGGGGAACACACTTCTGCATCTCAACATGATGTCTATCAACCTCAAACACCCAGGCTAGCAGTACATGCTTAGTGCACACACCAGGTAAACAATGTATGCCTGTGCACATAAAAGCATGGAACTGCCCTAGCTGGTTTGGCTCAGTGGATAAAGCATTGGCCTGTGGACTGAAGGGTCCTGGGTTCGATTCCGGTCAAGGGCACATGCCCGGGTTGTGGGCTCGATCCCTAGTAAGGAGCATGCAGGAGGCAGCCAATCAATGATTCTCTCTCATCATTGATGTTTCTCTCTCCTTCTCCCTTCCTCTCTAAAATCAATTTAAAAAAAATTGTTCCAGCTTTGGCCTTGCAGGCTCTTTGGGGAAAAAAAAAAACCATGAAACTGCCTGTGATGAAATGTGTTAAAATACATTCATTTGATGGCTCAGACATTTACAATGAAACCTAGTTCTCTGCGTGAGAAATCCTACACTGGAGTTACATGTAGGAAAGATGTGTATGTGCTTCTAACAGAGTAAGGACAACTAATATTAAGTGAGCATTAGCTGTGTATGCACGTGTCACATTAAATGACTCCGATACATTGACATTAATTCTCCTGATGAAGGCACTCCCTTTATAGGCTTGGTACTTGTATCTCACAGGTGAGAAAGGCAGTCCTGAAAGCTGAGTGATGCTGCCAAGGGTGCACATCAGGTAAGCAGCAGGGCAGGGCTCACAACCAGGTCTGATGGACTCCAGCAGCCACCGCCTTAGCCAGGGCCCTCCTGTCCACCAGGCTGTTTCCTTACAGCTGACCGCACACCTGTGCGCCCTGCGCTCCATCTCAGCGGGCAGGCACACGCCTTCCCCTCCTCACACCCTGCTCCCCGTGGTAGCCTCAGACAAGAACCCGATACTTTAATAATAAAATTTGAATGTGACTATAAATAGATGGTTCTCCCACTTCATCCACACAACTAGTTTTCTTAAGGGAATTTCCTATTGTCAAGGGCTGTGCAAAATCTACACAGGTCCTCGGGTTACGTCAGACTCAACGTACGTTGTTTCGTGGTTACGTTGTTTTGTGGTTACGTCGCCATCTCCCATTTATAAAAAATAAAGTTCCGTCATTTCGACGTATGTACATATGTGCTTTATGTTGTTTATTATTTACTTACCACAAGTAAAGGTCAGGAATTGTTATCTTTCTTTTAATCTTTTTTTACTGTTTCACTTCATTACTGCTGTGTATGTGCTCCATGGGAGTGACGTAGGTGCTTACGTAGGTGGGTTCTGACCTAACGGCGAAAATTGCGTGACATTGCGCTGTAGGAACGGATCTCTGACGTAACCCGAGGACCTACTATATAAAAGCCTAAGCGACCGGCCGGTAGCTATGATGGGCATCGGCCACCAGGGAGCAGGCGCTCAATGCAGGATCGGAAACCATAGGCATGGAAACATGGAACAGCCTAATGAATCTCAGAAGGAAGGAGGGATTGTGCACCGGTGGGGTCCCTCGGCCTGGCCTGCGGAGATCGGGCCAAAGCTGGCTCTCCAACATCCCCCAAGGGGTCCCGGATTGCGAGAGGGCGCAGGCCAGGCTGAGGGACCCTAGTGGAGCACGAATCCGTGCACTGGGCTTTTAAATATCTAAATAAAAAGAAATTAAAACCTATCTCTATGACTTCCACTTGGCATTTTTTAAACCTGTAGTCCTCTATGAAACTTCAATATAAAAATGGGGATAAATTCACCTACAAATAAAGTAACAGTTTTTTGTATTAGTGAGAGAAGCCTAACAATTAGATTCCAGTTTAACTCAGTAGAACATGGGGTAAATGAAATCAAGCCAAGTCATTCATGTGTGTAACCCAGGGGCAAGCACGGAGGAAGCTAAGCTCGCTGGCCGGCCAGAGGCTCCCCGGCTGTGGTCAGGGTGGCTCTGCCACCAGGAGGGATCTTCAGAAGCTGCTATAATAGTAGTGCAGAAACTTCCTCTAAGATCATGAGACAAGCCTCCAGCTGCTGTAAGCAGCAGTGACACTGGAACTTTCCCTCATGCATACTGCAGCAGACTAGCAGCGAGTGCCCGGCCCCAACCAGGTGCCCGTGCTCGGCACCACCGCTGGCCCACAGGCTCAGACAGGGGCTCTCAGAGAACAGCAGGACGCTCTCTCTCCCCTCCACTCTGACTTCTCAACACCTGGAAGTGAATTCAGGGAGATACAGAAAAAATTGTTTCCTCTTTCAATCTACTTTCTTAGATACTTGCCAGAATACTTTGGATCTTTAGATCAAAACCATGATGAAGCTTAAACTATCAAAGCCAGCTAGCGAGACAGAGCCCTTGGCTGTCAAGACAAGAACGACCTGTGCAGCTATACCTCGAGGAACACTCTGGGCAAGGGACGTGCAGACAGAAATGCCAGGTCCCGGGGCACCAGAGCCGGTCCTTACCCTCAGGATCTCCCGGGAGATGTACGCTATCCAGTCCTCCTTGAGCGTGTTCCCCTTGGTGTTCTTCACCAGATCCGTGATGGACCCCGCCCCACAGAACTCCATCACCAGCTGCGGGCAGAAACACACACAACATGGGCACCCACACACCCAGGAGTCGGACTCCGTTTTCCCTCCTGAAGATCCAGGCACATGTCCATTTTGGAGGCATTCAAATTACTGAGAGCATGTCACCGTCCAAGTAGTAACTGTGCGCATTTCGAGCAGGCGACTGAGGCTGCTGACCCGCCAGCCCCCAGCCCCGGTGCTGACGGTGCCTTTCTCTCCCACGCACGCGGGACTGGAGGACCATTTTGTTCTTAATCAACGCCCAGTTATCAGAAACCTGGTACAAATACTCCCTAACAGTGTTTCTCATGTGCCAAAATGAGACTATTACGATTCTCAAACTATTTTACATTGACCGGGTTCAGAACAAAAGAGAAATGCTATTTTTTAAGTAACACGTAGTTTTAAAAACTATATTATATACTGTATCTAAATGTTTGAACAACATGAACGTAAATATATTTTTTAAGTACCTGAAAAATCAAATGAATTGAACTAAAATTTTAACTATGATGACATTTGGGCAACTGAAATGAAAGTAACTATTTCCCTTGCATTTTTTTAATTTTGCAAATTTTCTACAATGGCTTTTATGAAACACAGGAAAAGGACTGATCTCTATTACTGCTCTCTATGTCCAGAGCCTTTGGCGTAACTAATGTGATGACCATATTTCTGACAATATCTGTTTCATCATCTTGAATATATATGTGTTTAAGAAGAGAGAATTTTGAATGTGTCAAGTCCAGAAATTTTCCTGGAATTTATTGTTTTTAATTAGCTATTATTAACAATACTTTTAAAAATTACTGATATGTTTGTTTTCTTGTGATCTGTCTCTCACTTCCAGGTAATAAAGGAAGATTCATTCAGTATAGCTTCCATGTTAACCCTTTGTATGCGTCTATAGACGCAAGGATGGTTTCGTTTTGGACACATAGCAGTTAACTGGTTAATTTTCATAATTAAAGTTTTTATTTTCAAGATCCTAATTTCCTTGCTCTTTAATTACATTGTTTTTAAAACATGCCATTCTATTCCTGAAACAGGCAAAGTGAAAACATCAAAATAAACATCAGTATAATGTCCACCAAGAAAGATCCCAGACACCAGCCCCTTTCCTCTGCTGTCTCCCCTTCTGGAAGGCCCCTGCTGCCTTCCACCCAGCCCACGAGGAAACCCCCAGACGGACACGGTGCCTACCCAGAGCTGGTCGTCATGTCCAGGAGGGCTCTTTTTAATGAAAGCACCGTAATATGTGGCAATATTTCTGTGATGAGAATATTTCTTCAGCATATTTATCTCCAGTTTGATTTCTTCCTCTTCATCCTTAAGAAAAAATAAAAACAGAATGTGTGGTTTCTGATAATGTGCACGACTTTACTTCCCTCCCCACAGGCAGTGACAGAAGTTTCCAGTCCATTCTCGCTATCCTTGTGTATCGGGGACTTGCCCTGACCGGGATCAAATCCGAGATCCTTCAATCTGTAGGCTGACACTCTAGCCACTGAGCCAGACCAGAGAGGGAAAGAAACCATCTTTTAAAGAGAAACTTCCAGTTGTACACCACTGCACTGGAAACCAAACACATAACAAACATGAATCATCTTAGAAAAGCAATTCTCAAATAGTGGCTTCCGACTGCCCAAGCATGAGCATATTACAGATACTCTATAGCAGCGGTTCTCAACCTGGGGGTCGGACGACCCTTTCACAGGGGTCGCCTAAATACATCCTGCATATCAGATATTTACATGACGATTCATAACAGTAGCAACATTACAGTTATGAAGTAGCAACGAAAATAATCTTATGGTTGGGGGTCACCACAACATGAGGAGCTGTATTAAAGGGTCGCGGCATCAGGAAGGTGGAGAACCACTGGTCTATAGTTATTCAATGTCGAATTTTTTATTGTTGCTCTCAACATGGCCCTGTTGAAATCACAGATGAAATGATTTGTGCCTCACAAGGTCACGACTGTGAATGAGAGCAAAGTCCTGTGGTAAGTACAGTCACTGGCAGCCTGTGCAGTGATCCTTATGTGATTTTTGTCTCAGTTTGTGATGCATCCCATTTATTGATTTGCAGACACTGTACCATCCTTCAAGCCCTGTACACAGAAAAATCACACCAAATGAGCATCATTTCATCTGTGATTTCAACAGGGCCATGTTGAGAGCAACAATAAAAAATGCGACACTGAATAACTAGGATGCTACCTTAATGCTAAACAGAACGAGTGTTCAGCCTGGCTAGGGCGACAGAACAGACTCTCTTCAAAAGAACTTCATACTAAAACATCAGCTGGCGGCACAGGGGCAGGCCCGAGTGGAATTAGACGCCCAATCCATCCACAGCACAGTCCTGGGTTCTGTCCGCCACTCCCTCACGCAGGGGACAGTGAGCTGCCACCACGGCGTGGGCACAGGGCGCACGGAGCTGCTCTCCTCTGCGCCAGCATGTGGCCCCGTGCCTGTGGGCTCCTGAGCAGCCCAGGGTGTCCCTAATGAGGCTAATTGAGAGGAAGGATTCCTAACAGCAGTCGGCACATGACCACGGCCCTAAACATGCTCCTGTTGGGAGGCATGCGTTCCTCAGAGACAGGCCACAGTGAAACACATCGGCCCGAAAAGCCAACCTCCACGTGCCTTACACGGGGCTAGGTCATTAGAAAGCGAACTGGAGGTTTGTTTTTCTCTTTACACTCATCAGTGAACCTACAAGGACCTGGGGTGTAAAGGCTGTAGGAAAATGAAGAGCAATGCTGAGTCAGGGCAGGACAAATGGAAACGCTGACCAGCATTTCGTTTGTGGTAAGAGCAGGCAATCACTTCGTAAGTTCTGAGCAGCTGCGTGCGCTGTGCAGACTCAGTTCTCCTCCAGCGCTGAGCCCCACCCCCACCCACACCAGCAGGTACCCCAAGGCCTCCAGGGCCCAGGATGCACTGCCAGCAGGTTTCCCCCAGGACAGAGAGCAAGTGCCGCTTCTCTGCTCCCAGGCGGTGTGCCTGAGCAACAACAGGGTCATGAGGACTCCGGGGATGGGTTCCAACCAAGTTAGAATTCTTACACATTTAAACTCCTCTGCAGGCCTAAATTCAGTGCTGTCCACTGGTGTGAAACACAGGTGCACACTGGCACACGGCGGGCACACGGGCACCGGGCGGCCTGCATCCCGGAAGCTAAGGTGCGGGCAGACACATGTAATGAAACCATGACCTAGGACAGTGATGGCGAACCTTTTGAGCTCGGCGTGTCGGCATTTTGAAAAACCCTAACTTAACTCTGGTGCCGTGTCACATATAGAAATTTTTTGATATTTGCAACCATAGTAAAACAAAGACATATTTTTGATATTTATTTTATATATTTAAATGCCATTTAACAAGGAAAAATCAAAAAGAATGTGTCATAGGTTCGCCATCACTAACCGAGGAGCATCCCTCTCTCACTGCTATGATTACAGAACAGTGACTAGTACACATCTTACCAGACAAAAGGGAGTTCAGTGGAGAGGCAGGACCTGCCATCGACTCTGAGCGACTGCAGCTGGAGCCGTAGGTAGGCCTGATGCCTGACTGACTGACACGGGCTTATGTTGTCTTTAGATAAAGTAATAATGAACCAACTGAGTGCACACCTCCTTTAACCATTCGTTAAGAACACGTTTGGTGGTCTCAACCCAACATTTAAATACACACCCCCACCACCACCTGCCTCAGAAGACACAACAGAAAACAGACGAGAACTGGAATTTTAAACAAACCCGACATGAAAGGAGAGAGGAACTGGCAGACGGACAAGACAAGTGTATGCAGCCCTGTGGGGAGGCTAGTCCCAGTGCCTGCTCCTCATCACCCCCGCGGAGGCCACAACCAGACACACGCAGGAAGAAGCGCTGGAGTTTAGGGAAACTGAGAGGCGAGAGGACATTCTGGAAAGAAAGGTCAGGCCCCTGCTGGATGTCTCCAGAGCCCGGCAGCTGCTGGTCCCACACAATGATTCAATGCAGCGGATGCCAATTAGCATTTGGACTCCAATCAGCGGAAGTAAAGCTCCTAGAAAAGGCCTTTGTCCCAGGCTGGGCAGGAGTTCTCTGTTGCCTCCCTTGGCTGCCAGAGATGGGGGAGGGGAGACTAGAGAACAGTGGTAATTTTCAAAAGCAACTATGGGTTTGTGAATGAGTCACGTGACAAGGCCGCCCACCCCGCCATCTGAGCACTCGGGGGTGCATATTAGTAATTTTTTTCAAACGACTCCTTAAAATGTTGTTTTAAACTGCTGTCACCTACATGATCTCTCCTTCCACTGAGGGCAGTAGCTACATGAAGAGAGACAGGCGGACTGGTGATGCGCTAAGGAGGGGAAGCCAGAGGACGGGCAATGTTCTGGGCTGGCCTTCCTCCCGCAGGCCTCTCCAGAACTCACTCCTCGTCCGCAGGTGAACAAAAGAGGAGGCCTCACTGTACCCCAGCCAGCTGGGTGATGAACGAGATGTGCAAATATCTCTGCAGATTCCACCACCAAATGTGTAAGTGCATATACAATTAGAATGAAAATAATCCGTTTTTAAAAGCCACTTTGTAAGTTTGTGTGACTGTGACCAGGGAGACAAATGAGACCACCTCTTCCTTGGCAATCGCAGCTAGAGCTGAGGTTATTATCATTCCACCACACTGAATTCACCAAGATTGAATTTTTGACCCAGACACATGTTATACCACTTAAATTCCCTGACAATTCAACCAAAGGTGAACAGAACTATGCAGAAAAGATTTTAGAACAAAGTTCAGGTTACCTGGTCAGAGGAGGGGATGGCATGATCTTTAAAATTAATCAGCCCAGTCTCCTAAGATCATCAGTCTCAGAATAAAAACCAAAGAGGAAACTTACAAAATCAACACAACTGAAGTGAAAATGAGTATGACATCTTATTCAAGAAAAAACACTGTGAGAGGGGGGCGCGCACTTGCGAGAGGGGGACAGGTACTAGTGAGAGGAGGGGGGCACTAGTGAGGGGAGGGCTTCACTGTGTTGACCACAGTTTGTTTTTATCCACTCATTCGTCAATGCATACAGTGAGAGGAGGGCGGGCAGTAGTGAGAGGAGGGTGGGCACTTGTGAGAGGAGGGCGGGCAGTAGTGAGAAGAGGGGCACTAGTGAGAGGAGAGGTGGGCACTAGTGAGAGGAGGGCGGGCACTTGTGAGAAGGATGGGCAGTAGTGAGAGGAGGGCGGGCAGTAGTGAGAGGAGGGAGGGCACTAGTGAGAGGAGGGGGCAGTCCTACAGGAAGCTCACTGCTGCCCTCTTGTCCGGCGTTACCACAGCCACTCCGCCTCCAGCAGCCCCGCCTGCCAGCCACGGCCTCAGAGTCGGGCGACCCCTCCACCAGCTAAAAGATGGCCATGTGCTACCTTGCAGGGGTGGGGAACCTCCTGTCTGCCCAGGGCCATGTGGATATTGACACCATCAACCGAGGCCACACAGAGTTACCGACTGAAACCTTAGCCGGCTGGAACTGGTCAGTCATTTAACGCACCCCGATGCCTTGCAGGGCCAGACCACATGACTCAGCAGGCCTATAGGGCCCGAGGGGCGGACGGTCCCTACCCCTGTGCTCATGGCTCAGATGGTGGTTACCATTTTTAACAATAAAGTGTTTATGTATTTACAGTCTTAAAATTGTATTTCCTGGGTGACACTGGTTCATAAGGTCACATAGGTGCACATTTCTATGCACCATGATCTGTATACTGCACCATGTGCTCACCGCCCAATGTAGCAATAAAGTATCTTTAAATTAAGGTATATACTTTGGTTTTTAAATTTTTTAAATATGTTTTATTGATTTTTTTAGAGAGAGAGGAAGGGAGGGGGTAGAGAGAAAAATCGATCACCTGCCTCCTGCACACCCCCTCCTAGGGATCAAGCCCACAACCCGGGCCTGTGCCCTGACCAGAAATCCCAGCCATGACCTCCCAGTGCTTGGTGAGCTGCTCAGCCACCTGAGCCACACCCGGCCAGCACGATACACGTGGGGTTGTAGACACAATGCTCTTGCACACTAACAGAGGACAGTGCAATGTGAACATAACTTTTATACACAGCAGGAAGCCAAAACGTGCCTGTGATGTGCTTTACTGTGATAGTCACTTCACGGCGGCGATCGGGAACCCACAATACCTCCGAGATATGTCTGTACTTGCTACTGGGGACCCTAAGGTATGGTAACCGAGAGTAGGACCTGAAACCTAGACCCTGGCTGAATTGGGAAACAAATCTTCCAGGTAAACCCCAGTGTGACCAAAATTAAATCCTCCACTAAGACACTTGATGATTAACCCTTTGAGTGCCAACTGGTATCCTAGGAACTATGCTAAAATTGCCAAGGCATTTTGAGTTAAGGTTTTCCAATTTTTTTCCCACATACAGAGTGAACTACTAGCATCTAATAGTGACACTGCAGGAGGAGCGTGATCGTGCTCCCAGGCACTCTAGGGGTTAATTAAAGGAAACCAGAATATGTCAACCCAAAACATGCTTCTCTGACATAAGGATATTTTTAACTAAAAGTGCCTGAAAAACAGCAGGTACAGGCACTCTGACCTCCCTTTGAAAGCAAGAGATAAAACTCCCACTTTAAAGATGTCCTCCCTTTACCAATTGAAAAAAAGTTATCACCAGAGACAGGGAGTTGAGGTCAAGAGAATCTGTACAGCACACCTTGTTAAAATAACTCTTATCTCGCACAGCCGACGTGGCTCAGTGGTTGAAAGTCGACCTATGAACCAGGAGGTCACGGTTCAATTCCCGATCAGGGCACATGCCGGGGTTGTAAGCTTGATCCTCAGTGTGGGGTGTGCAGAAGGCAGCCGATCAATGATTCTCTCTCATCATTGATGTTTCTATCTCTCCTCCCTTCCTCTCTGAAATCAATCCTATATAATAAAGAGGTAATATGCAAATTAACCCTCACACCCTCACAAGATGGCTGCCTACGACCGGGCCAGCAGGGGGGTTAGAGAGGGACAACCAAATGACTGAACAGCAGGCTGCATGGGGCAACCAGGCCGGCGGGGGGACCATGAGGGGTGACCAGGCCTGCAGGAGGGACAGTTAAGGGTGACCAGGCCAGCAGAGGGGGGCAGTGAGGGGTGACCAGGCTGGGAGAGGGGGAAAGTGAGGGGCGACTAGGCTGGCGGGGGGATGAGGGCAGTTGAGGGCGACCAAGCCGGCAGGGGCGGGCAGTAAGAGGCGACCAGGCCGGCGGGGGGATGGGGGGCAGTTAGGAGCGACCAGGCCGTCAGGGAGGAGGCAGTTGGGGGTTACCTGGTTGGCAGCGGGGGGCAGTTAGGGGTGACCAGGCTGGAAGGGTGGGCAGTTAGGGGTGACCAGACAGGCAGGCAGGCAGGCGAGCAATTAGGAGTCAGCAGTCCAGGATTGTGAGAGGGATGATCGGTTTAGGCCCAATCCTCGGCAGTCGGACATCCCCCAAGGGGTCCTGGACTGGAGAGGGTGCAGGCTGGCCTGAGGGGACCCCCTGCCCCGTGCTCACATTCCATGCACCGGGCCTCA
>NW_006288889.1:1942129-1977953 GCF_000327345.1 Myotis davidii | reverse complement strand
GCCTGGGCCAGAGGAGTCAGGCCTGGGCAAGGGGCCGATCCTGCGATTGGAGATTGATGGGGGTCAATGCCTGAGGGCTCCCAGTATGTGAGAGGGGGGAGGCTGGGCTGAGGGACCCCCCCCCCCCAAACCCAGTGCACGAATTTCATGCACCGGGCCCCTAGTAAGAAATAAGTGACTCTGACCTCCTCAGCCTCTGCGTGCACTTTACTCCCCACACTGCCTCTCTGTCCAACCAAGTACAGAAGCATCTGGCCTGTTCCACTTCTGTGAGTTGTCATTTTCCTTGTGAGGTTCCCACGCATATAGGAGATACACATGCCTATCTGCTCTTTGTTACAGGGACCCGGGTGGAAGGAAAAATATTTTCCTCCCTACATGATCAAACTTGTAATTATATTATGAGATCAAAAAGCGAGCAGTAAACCAAACTGCTCAGATTATAAGACAGTATATTCCTGACATCAACATTTTGTCATTCCCAACACCAGTGTGCAAGTATGTCTAGATACTACATGTTTTAATGAGTCTACAGGAAGAAGAAAAGAAATGTTACCAAAGATTATCTCTGGATTATACTTTCTTCTTCAATCTACCTAAACTGACATTTTATTTTCCTAATTTGGGGGTGTGGGGGGAGTAAGAGGAGAGTTTAAGGTTGAATTAGCTCCATAAAAAAGTTTGAGATGAGTTTATTTCTGACGACATGTGACCCACTCTGTCCTCAGCCCATTCACTCGTCCTAGTCACTGTCAATCCCACTCAGCTGCTTCCTCAAGCAGGCATTTCCTTCGCGGGAGGCTGGCGGGGCCTTGAAGAACCCAACCTTACTGGCTGATCGGCCTTCTGCTGGTCGTGGCACCGGGGAGCGCTGACCTTGGTTTCATCGTCATTTCTTCCTGTTTGCTATGATGGTACCACTCCAGATCCATAACTTCTTGAGTTGGAAACTTACACACTTAAATCTTTCCTGGAGCAAAGCAGAAGGTAAATGGGGCCCAGGATTGCCCGCCATGCTGTCTTATCTTCCGGACCTGCCAGAGGATACCTTAAAGAGACTCGAACAATGCCCAGCCGGTGCGGCTCGGTGGTTGAGTGTCAACCTGTGAACCAGGAGGTCACGATTTGATTCCTGTTCAGGGCACTTGCCTGGGTTGCGGGCTCGATCCCCAGTAGGGGGCGTGCAGGAGGTAGCCGATCAATGATTCTCTCTCATCATTGATGTTTCTCTCTCTCTCCCCATCGCCCTTCCTCTCTGAAATCAATAAAAACATTTTTTTTTTAAAAAAAGAGAGACTGGAACAACTAAAATTAGACAAAACATATAAAAGAGTCTAAGACACGGACCATCAGGCATTGAAGGACAGTGATCCATGAGAGACAGGAAATGCAAGGAAAGACCTACAGCTGCCTGGCTCACTGCCCTGGGAGGCCTCCAGATTGTAGCACAGGGACGGGGACGGGGACCCACCAGAGCCCAGAGGATCTGAGCTGAGGAGCAGAGTTCACGAGACAGGACCTGGAGGAGACAGCTGCCCGGAGCTGCGGGAGCTCGGGGATGCCCCGGAGTACCGCAGAGCCCCGCTCACACATCCTGATGACGATGCTACCTGAGGTCAGGGAGGGAGCCCCAAGGGACTGGGGGTGGAGGTGTGCCCAGGGCTCCCAAGGACAGGCACACGGGAAGCGGGACTCGGCACCCAGGAGACCACTCCCATGTTGCTCACGCTGCATGACCTGTGATGCCAGCCACGCGGTGCCAAGGAAAGCTAGACTTGCCTTCTGCTTTCTAAACTGAGCATCTGGGACAATTCTAAACACAAAGCTTCCCTGACACAGCTGTGAGCTCAGACCTGGTGAACTCGGCAACATACCTCACCTCTGGCTCACGGACCCCCGCAGCGGTAGGTGGGCAGGTGATCCCCCGCACACACCGAGGCTTCCAGGCTCACTGCTGGGACGGAATAGGGCCAAGCAAGGCGCCCAGTGCTCAGTTAAACCAACAGCCAGCCACAAAAACGGTCCACACCAGCGTCGCCTGCCTGCCTGCCTGCTGTCGCCAGGGACCTGTCTAGTGCGGGAGAGGTGAGCAGTGAGCTGAGCTGCGCTGCCTTCTCTGCATAGGACACGGTGACACACCGCAGGGCTCCTCATGAGGAAAACGTGAAATGATGCCCAAAACCCAGACACCATAGGACTGGAAGGAACCGACGAAAGGTTCAGCCAGAAGCGCGCTGGCTCTGTGGAGACTGGCAATCACCTTCTGAATTCCCCAGCTGTGAGGGGCGGGACCCCATCAGGACACACATCAACGCTGCTGCGCTACATTGCATTTTCATCCTGAGATGTTCTGAACACAATCCCTACAACTGCCGATACTAAGTGATACTTGTAGGTCATCAGAAAATGATCTTTCTGATCAATGTGATTTTAAAATGTGAATTAATTACATTCAGGAACAAAAAGTGTTTTACAGAAAATAAATCTTTAATTTTAGAGCATAAGGCAATAACAGGATCGATGGCATACAATTTAAACAGGAAACAAGAGTAAGGTTTCCACAAATTCTGAAGATGTAAGTGCACACCCACTCCCAGCAGCACGGGAGCTCTGCAGCAGCAACTGAACGCAAAGGGCCGCCTTCTCTTTCATTCAGATCATCAGAAAGACAAGAGCTTAGCAAACGTTTTGTTAGTGATCACTTTATATGAGCTTTAGGGTTGCCTACTACTGTTTCACAAAACTGTCGTAAGTCATTTTGGCCTAAAAAAGCTCATTAAGGATTATGTTCCTCAACCCACTTTTTTCCTCCTCCTGACACATATGCAGGTGTGCAATGCACTGGGAGGGAGAGCTGCACACGGCCACACCGTGTGTGTGCAATGGGAGGGAGAGCTGCAGGCGGCCACACCGTGTGTGAGCGCTGGGAGGGAGAGCTGCAGGCAGTCTCACTGTGTGCATGCGCTGGGAGGGAGAGCTGCATGAGGCCACACTGTGTGCATGCGCTGGGAGGGAGAGCTGCAGGCAGCCTTGTACTGGACACACGTGTTCTGTAGGGCAACACACAGGACACTCCCTGAAGAACACGGCCCCCTGCATCGGAAGGACTATAAAGCAAACACAGGGTGAGTTTGTGGGGCGCCTCCTGAGTCAGGCTGGCCACCACAAAGTGACTGTTCTAAAACTGAACCCCTTAATGAAAAAAGGAACCACAAACTACCACAGGCTACCCTCAAGGTACGAGGGGCTGATTTCTCCCTGGAGAGGAACGAAAAAAGGAACAAAGAAAAGTAAATCACCACCATGAACACCATGCAGGGTCAACGCCTCCAATGGAATCTCCACTCCACAAGGAAACAGATGCACAGACACTAAATGCGAACCAGTCAGTCACGTGTTCCAGGAAAGCACTTCTCTGGTGAAGAGCCTGAAAGGCCGCTCACCACCTACACCCACCGGCACGAAGGACATCCCTATGCTGGAGACTGCCGATCCCTCCACGCCCACACAGCAGAACCACCAACTGCACCATCGGCTGTGACCCAACAAGGAAGGTACGGCGGCGGGAGCCATCACCTTTCTGGCCTTTTAAGAAGAGCCACGCCCTTGCATATGCCTATCCACTGGTACAAACGCAGCCAATCCGCCCACTTCTTAACAGACTCAGCATGTGGGCACTGGGAAGAGCTAGCGGGGACAGGGTGCGAGCGGGGACAGGGCATGGGCAGGGCCGGCTAGTGACAGTCAGGAAAGGACACCAGCTAGTTCCAGGGGGCAGGGAAAGCAGCCTCAGGGAGATCCAGACCAGAGTAGTCAGCCCACGCAGCCTGAAGCAGGATGCTCCAGGCCAGCAAATCTCCCTGCGTGTTCTGAGCCCAGGCTAAGAAAGGTGTCAAGAAAACAAAGCAAATCTGTGAGAGAAATCCAAAAAAAACCCCTTTCCTGCCAGGCTCAGTGTAAACAGGGACCCTTCCGCCTGACTCCATCAATGGTGCCCCATCACAGAGCAGGGTCTGCACAACCTGCACATTCATTCAGTAGCTGGTCTCCCCCCTGCCCTGAGGCGGGGCTAAAGTGGGCACAGGAGCTCCTGTCTGCAGGGTTAGATAGGTAGCTGGACAGCTTCTCTGACTAAGCTAAGGCACAGAATGGGGGAAACTGAGTTTAAAATGTAAGGTTCCTAAGGCTTACAATCCTTACAAGGAAAGCCGCAAAAGAAAGGAAGGGAAATGCTTATTGAGCTAAGGGTCCAGAGTAAATAAACGGTTAATTTGATACTTGCTATTCAGAGGAAAGATCCCCTCAGTGGTTAATTTTAACAGGACAATGACATCCTTAATTACTTGGGGGAAAAGTCATAAAATCTTAGCTATAATAAATAAATTCTGGAGATCTTGGTGTTTTAAGTAGTATTTTGAACCTTCTCCATCAGAGAGCACTTCCCCACCAGTGCCAGTGCCAGCGCCGAGGGGGGTGAGGGCCTGCAGACTGCACAGTTACAGCATGTAGCGTTCATACCACCTGACATAAACATAACTCAGCCAGTGCACACACAGTGACTATGCACATAAAGGAAACCCCCGGTGCTACCATGAAGTCTTCACTCTAAAAACGTACAGGAACTGCTAAGAAATGCATCTGGTGAGATGTGATCACACTAACTCACTCCGATTATCTGGCCCCAGTCTGCAGCGCTGGTTCTGCTACCTGGTATACCAAATGGCTACTTGATAAACTCAGGATGAAGAAATGAGCACATATCCACGGGCCCTGGACTAAGTGGTTTACAGGTACTTTTAACTCACTGAGATCTTCAGGTCTGCACAGAAAACACCCTGGCTTTTTCAATCGCCGTGTCTTCTCTATTGAGGAAGTATACTTGGCATGATTTCATTACAAACAAAATTGTTTTCATCATTACAGGGGGAAAGGAAAGAACGTCATTCTCAGACCAGACGATTTTGGGGCTGGTGCAGCCCCGCCCAGCTGTGTCTGCTCATCAGATGTGATGTCACAGTGCAGCTCAGAGAGCAGCTGGCAGCCTGGCTCCCTCCCACAGCAATGCCGCCATGGATGCTGGAGATGATAGATACACAAATACTAGGACTGAACCACCGCAATTATCAACTGATGAAAGACTGAAGTCAAGTATCTATCAAAGAGGTTTCACACAGCACATACATTTCAAGGTCTGGCTTTGTGTAAGCATATTCTGCTTCCCTAACTTCAGTGTTCTTTATTAAAGTCATAAAGATAATGGCAAACACCTTGTCATTTAAAGAGCACCTGTCCAGGAAGACATACTGATGAAGTCACTGGGGGTCCACTGGTGAGAAGTGCCCACCTTTCAAGATCCTTGTGGGCCAACTGGAACACCAGACACAAAACACACCTAGAACAGAAAAGGCTTCTAGTCAGTCGCACAGCACTACGAACTCACTCAACGGGCCTGCTCTGCAGCCAACTTGAGCCCAAGGCCACATGTGCAAACAGAGCTGGGGACAGAGAGCGCCCGGGGCACCACCAAGGAGCTCAGAGGCTGAGAGGTGTCAGACTAGACAAGGCGGGAAAATCCGTCTTCCTAGAATAATACAAAAGTATTTTTAAACTAAATGCAGTACATAATCAACAGCAATAACAAATAGCTTTAATCCACAAAAGACGAACATACACCAAAAAGTCAACTACTGTTATTGGGGGGTGGGGTGAGAGTGGGATAGGGGGTGGGGCATTGCAAAAACATTTTTTCCATGTCCAATTTTCTAGATGAGTACATTACCTTTAATGTTAGAGAAAAGGCTGCCTTGTCACTTTCAAAGTAATTTCACATGTATATGCATATACAGATTTCTAATATGAAATCACAAAAACCTACATTAACATGTTAACAGTAATTAAGCCAAGATGACATTATGAAAAGCTTTTATCCATATTTTTATTTCTCTATATTTTCTACCTAAAACATCTCCCTTCCATAAACAGAAAAAAAACAACACTCTAGAAGTCATTTAAACTTCTTTTTTCAACTGCTTTATTAAACTACCAGAGGCTCAGTGCACAAATTCATGCACCAGTGGGGTCCCTCGACCTGGTCTGCAGGATCAGGCCAAAACCGGCTCTCCGACATCCCCCGAGGGGTCCTGGATTACGAGAGGGTGCAGGCCAGGCCGAGAGACCCCACCAGTGCATGATCAGGGCCGGGGAGGGACATGGGAGGTTGGCCAGCAGGGGAGGGACTGTGGGAGGGCTCCAGGGAGTGTTTGGCGTGTCTCGCTCAGTCCTGATTGGCCAGACCCCCGCAGTAAGCTAACCTACTGGTCAGAGCGTCTCTCCCCTAGTGGTCAGTGCATGCCATAGCAACTGGAAAACCAGTTGAATGTCTGCCCCCTGGTGGTCAGTGCACATCATAGTGAGTGGTTGAGCGGCCTCAGCATATCATTAGCATATTACGCTTTGATTGGTTGAACGAACAACTGGACACTTAACATATTAGGCTTTTATTATATAGGATAATTTTTATACCATAAAATTCACCACTGTAAGTGCACTAAAGCTTTCTTGGGGGAAGAAGAGAACAAATTTTAATTTTGCTTACCACCCAGATAAGCAGAGCTAACCAGTGAAATCCAAAGGCCTGAAAGACCTGGACTTCCAAGTGAGATGAGGCAAGCGGTTAAGGGACCCCGCCTCGCCGTGGGTGCGCTCTGCTTTGCTGCAACGAGTCGGTGAGGACCTCCCAGAACCCGGAGGACTGGGTCCACAGCACCTCAGGAAGCCAGAACCCCTCACTCACCCCAGCTCTCAGGCCACAACCCCCGAAAGGCCCACACCACACAGTACCCAGCCCCACTCCCAAAGTCAGCAGAAATGGGCACCTGCTCCCCACTCTCCTACTGGGGAAAAGAAACCCAGGAAAACGCTGAACTGGTGTCACTAGCAAGGCAGGGTCTTGTCTTGAAGAAAATAACAATGCACTTGGTTGGACCCCTGTGAAGAAGCATCTTGGATCACAAATGTCACACACCCTCTTGTCCCTTCTACCCCTCCTCGCCCCCTCCCCCATGCCCTGTGAGCCATGGTGTCATTCATGATAACACACTCACACAGACACAGCAAGACAGGGCCCTAGTCTACTCAACTCTCACAAGGAAGGCCCTGCAGGCAAGCGGAGGGGAGGGAGGCGGTGAGAAGGCGCACACACCACACAGGGGATGGATGGGTCAAGCAGGCGGCCAGGCAGAGGCGCTCACTCTGCAGGTCCAGGTTCATCTCTATCTCAAGTCTCATCCTCTCCCTTCTGAACAAACAGCTGCAGTGACTCCACAGGTAAACTGTGTTCTTTCTAAACAACTGAAGGAGAACAAATCACCAGGGACCCTTGGGGCCAGCCTCAGGGGAACTCAGCACCTTCAAGCACCTGGGGAGGTGACTCATCCTCAGGAAATACCACAAAACATGTTCCGCAACCTAAGTTACCAGTTACTGCTGTTCTCTCAGTTATGGCAAAATGTCACACCAAAGACTTTGTTGTTTTATAAACATCCTTGTCTTCTAAAGGAGAATGCGCAGACCCGGAGGGAGTTCCACCTGAAGATGTGTGAGGGTTGAGGGGGCCAAGGACACAAGCTTGCTTGCCTCCATCTCCCTATCTTTTTTTTAAAAAATATATTTCATTGATTTTTTACAGAGAGGAAGGGAGAGGGATAGAGAGTTAGAAACATTGATGAGAGAGAAGTACTGATCAGCTGCCTCCTGCACACCCCCTACTGGGGATGTGCCCGCAACCAAGGTACATGCCCTTGACCGGAATCGAACCTGGGACCCTACAGTCCGCAGGCCGACGCTCTATCCACTGAGCCAAACCAGTCAGGGCTCCATCTCCCTATCTTTATTTCACCCCACACTCCCAGCGGTCGCCAACTGGTGGTCCGTGAGGTCCGAAAGGTTGGGAAGGATGGGGGTGGATGGGGGAGGGATGGATGGGAGGGCACGTGCTGTAAGAACAGCAGGGTCAGTAGAAAAGTTAACCAGCCTCACAAAAGGAGGACAACCCAACAGAGTGGATACCACTGCCCAGGCAGCTGGCAGTTCCAAGAGAAGTCCCTGCGTGACCCTTCACTTCTAGCTACCGAGAGTCAGCAACCTCCCCTCCTCTTTCTCATGACTCTTGCAGCTGAGCACATAAACGCAAATCAGAAAAGCAGTGAATCTAAACTTGAGAAATAAAGAGGTGGCAGTTTTCCCCAGCGCACATCTCAGCATCTTGTATTCATTAGAGGCAGAGTTCCTACACCAGGTCAACAACAATTCAGTCCCGCACCTATTGGGCGTGAGAAGGTGTCTGGTGCTCTGCACCCGCAGGAGAGAGGCGTTCTCTCAGAGGCCGCGGGACCACGTACTGAAAGCAATGAGAAGAAACAAAGGACTCCCACGTGCCGCAAAGAGAACGAACCTCACGAACAAGGTGAAGTGAAAGAAGCCAGACAGCAATCCCCGTGGTTCCCCTCCAACACTCACTCCAGGTACGAACACGCAACCAGCAGCTCTGGGGCAGGAACCAGGACAGAGGGTCGGGGGTGGGCCAGTGGCCAGGAGAAGCACCAGGGCTTCTTGATCGAACTGCTGGTTCATAAGTGGAGTGTGTTCACTCTGAAATTTACCAAACTTATCATGTACGCACTTTTGTATGCATGTTTTACTTTCTGCACAAAGGCCAGCACACACCACCCTGAGAGCTTCTCCCGGGACTGCCAGCTCCCCGCCCAGCCAGGGGATGTGCAGGAAGAACTGCCCGCCCGAGGGTGTGTGCACATGACAGAAGACAGGGCAGAGGAGGCCTGGCCCAGGCTGCAGGCCGAGAAAAGGCCCTGGCCTGGCGACAACTGGCAGGACCCAGGCCGCAGGGCCGCCCCACAGGCAGGTGCCCATCCAGCCAGGCTGCGCCAGCAGAGCTGAGACCCAGGAGAGCAGGCGACCCAGGGACCCACTCCCTTCACTTCACCGCAGTTTTAAATAAAACTATAACACAAATGATTCTGGAGCTCATTTCAAACCGTTTCAAACACATACTAAACCGGCGGTCGCCAACCTTTCGGACCTCACGGACCACCAGTTGGCGACCGCTATACTAAACAACATATAGTGCCCCAGGTTCAAAGGGACAAGGTAAACCTGTAAAGTGAATGATTAAACAAACAGGAGCTTTGGGGCAGAATACGGTGGTCATGACTTGGGCTTTATCTTGCTATGTTCGCATGTAGAGTTAAAATCTGGGGCAGTGATTTTCCACCTTTCTCATTTCATGGCACATAAACTAATTACTAAAATTAGTTCTGTGGCACAGAATATATTTTTTGCTGATCTGACAAAAAATAGGTATAATTTTGATTCACTGACTCCAACAGCTATTGTTAGCTGTTGTCATTTTTTTACTTGACAATCCAAGGGAAATGATCAGTGTCCCTGACTAAACAGTCAGGAAGGGCAAGTTCTAAACCTTCCCTGGGCACATGGTTGAACTCGCTGTAGGGGACAGAGTCCAGTCTGTGCCCAGACGAGATGTAGGGCACAGCGGGGCCAGGAAGAGGGCCACCCCCTCAGCCTGTGCTCTGGCCAGAGGCTGGGCTTCGGCACTGCAGGAGCTGAGCCTCCCGCTGCCGAAGCATCATGCGCCCACACACTGCACATGTGGGAGCTGGAAACCTCGCCCTCACCTAGCTAGCTGTTTCTTTCACTTTGTTTAGGTTGAGCCCACTACCCACAACCCTCTTTTCTACAGGTGACACACAGGCAGCACAGTGAGCAGACAGGGATTCTGCCACCAGATGTTTCTCACTTCCTTCTCAGGGTGTGATGCGCATGGGTGGGGGCGCTGAGGTTCTCCAATTAAAGAATTAAAGCTTTAATTCTAAACGCTCTTTCGCTGGCATGTAAACTTAAGACATTGTGTATGTTCTTACCATAGATTTTCACTGGACATTGAGCAACTAATCAAAGAAGCAATTTCAAGAAGTTTATTACATGGGCAGTTTAGTTAGGCTATGAATCTACACTTGGGTCCTATACAACGATAATTTAAACTAGAAAGCAGTCATTGGAGTAACATTTAGAAAACATGGTTTGGGGTGCTAAGGTCCTTGTAAAGGCTTAACCATTTTAAAAGGTGCAGTGTCAGTGGAATGGGCACAGGACATTTGAGGCCTGTCCTTCCAGCTGCTCTGATTCACCACTTTATCACATCTCATCAGACACAACTAAAAGATTAAAACATTACTTTTCTGCCCGGCCGGTGTGGCTCCGTGGTTGAGCATCAACCAACGAACCAAGAGGTCACTAGTTTGATTTCCAGTCAGGGCACATGCCCAGTTTGTGGGTTCAATCCCCAGTGTGGGGTGTGCAGGAGGCAGCTGATGGATGATGTTCCTCTCATTGATGTTTCTATCTCTCTATCCCCTCTCCTTTCCTCTCCATTAAAAAAGTCAATAAGAACATGTAATTTTTTAAAGTTTAATTTTCAGATAGTTTCATGAACAAAAGTACATGCACATGGAACACCATCCATCAGCCACATTTACGCTGCCTGCGCTTCGGGCCTTCGCATGAAGAGAAAGGAAGAAGGGGCATCGCATTTGTCTCCCTGGGTGGCACTGGCCGCTCACTCCACCAGGAGATGCTGCCGCACCAGGTGGCACTGGCCACTCAGCGTCCAGGAGATGCTGCCGCACCAGGCACTGGTGCTTGGCGGCAAAGAACAAAGATCCCCGTCACCAGGGAGTGTATGCGCTTGGGGAGAGGGGATGAGTGGAGCGACGGGAGAGGCAGGTGAGACACACTGTTCTGTAGCACAGTACAGAAGTGGGAAATGGTAAACCTAGGAGAAGATAAGGGCATCGGGAGCAGGAGGCTGCAATCCACTGTGTCGAGGCATGAAGGCGAGGGAGCAGGCAGAGCCAGCATGAGGGACTAGCATTCCTGGGAGATACAAGCAGCCAGGGACAGGCCTTCAGGAGGGAGCACCCTGGAGCTGTAGGACAGGGAGAGGCCCTGTGGGTGGATGGGGAGAGGGCAGCAGGAGAGGAGGGCTGAGGGAGAGGCCAATCAAGTGGGGCGCGCAGGCCATGGTAAGAACCTAGCTCAGACTCGAGCTAAGTAAGGACAGTGAAAGATTCTGATAGGACTTTGTTTCAAAAAGGATCACGAGGCTGCTGTCCAGAGAAGACACTGGTGGCCATGCTCGGAGGAAGGCGTGACTGGAGCGGCTGCGGAATCCAGGCAAGACACAAGATACGGGGGTGGGAGAGGCTGTGGCAAAAAGGGGTCGATTCATGTGTGTGACGTTTTCTTACAAACTCACAGGCTGTTCTAATTTGTTATGAATTTCAAATACACAGAAGCAGACAAAACAGTGTATCCAACCCTCTTGTACCTAAGTCTAGATTTTAACAGTTACCAACTTGTGGCCTACTCCCTCCCACCACCCACCACAAGCCGAGTTATTTTGACACAAACTGGGTATTGTTCAAAAATAGCACCAACAGGATTTCCTAACAGGCGAGATGAGTGGTATGCGACAGAGGGTGGTCCTGGAGGACTCAAGGCCTTGTGGCCTGAGCAAACAGAGCCTAGAGTGGCCACTGAGGAGGGCAAAACTGCAGATGAAACAGGTGTGTGAGGGAGACAGGGACTCACGGGAGACATGCTGAATGTGGGCTCGCAGACATCCGGTTGGAGATGCTAAGCAGCAAGGTTAACTGGCCAGTCCAAGAGCCGGTCCTAAGGCCAGAGACACTCTCCCCAGAGAGGCCTGTCCGCTAGCTGGACGTGACCTGACACCAGGACCCAGGTGTCAAGAGGGCTCCCTCCACTCTCCGAACAATGAGGTTTACGCTGAACACCTACTTTCCTCCTGGGAGTCTGAACTGTGGGGTACATGCCAGGCAGAGGGTGCTTCTGTGACCAGCTCCGAACAAAACCTGGCACTGGTTCTCCGAGGAGCCTCCTACTGACTGCGGAGGAAGGAAGCCTGGGGCAGGGCCTCCCTGCACCCTGCACCCTCCCCTTGCTGACGTTCTGTGTGACCCTCCCTTGGACTAAGTCACTGCTGAGTCCTGTGGGCGCTTCAGTGACCAGGGACCTGAGGGTGCCCCTGAACCTCCGACACGCGTCCCTTTCAATAAACTTGGGAATGAGAGCAAGCAAAGTGTCAAGATGAAAACACATCTGTGCACTTAGAGCCCCCAAATTTTTTAAAAATAAAGTTGGTGGGGAAGGAGAATGGAACTATTAAAGAACAGTGTCCCTATTTTTAAAGATACCAATTTGGTTATACAAAATGCTGGATGGTTTCTTTTAAGTCAACTATTTATTGTACCAGAAAAACGCCTTTCATTCATAAAGTGATGAAATTAAACTCAGAAACGTGGGTGCTCTGCCTGCCTGGAGAAGCCCGCCAACTATGGCAGAGGACGGTCCTGAGAGGCAGTTCCACAGAGAGGAGAGAAAGCCCTCCACCCACGGAATCCCGCTCCTGCCCGGGTCTGGGAATCATGGGTATTACACAGACTAAGTGTCCAGTAACTATTTAATGAGTGAATTAGTGCAACTTCATGAACAGCATTAAAAACAACAACAGAAACCTGCACCCACGGCTGACACCGGCCATTTCCAGGGCCAATGAACCCAAACTGCCTCTGACCAAAGCGGCTAGTCCTGGGTCATGTTTTCAATAAGACTGGACAATATTGTTCCCTAATCCTTTTTATATTTAAAACTATTGCACAAATCAATAGAGAAAATGTATGATTATAAAGTAATATAATAAAAACATTCTATCACATACACATTAAAATAAGGGCTGTCTCTAATTTATAAAAATGATGTGATGTATATTTTTTTGCCAATGCTCAAAGATTTGAATAACTGCAAGCTTACAGAGCATGACAACGTGTTAGCTGCTACATTAAACTCCAGCGGCAGTCCCCCACTGCTGTGCTCCCCCAGGGGACTGAGAGCGAGCTGCACGATGAAGGGAAGACCAGGTGCTATTCTGTGACAACTGTGAAACTCTGAGCAGGGCATCCCTCTGAACATCAACCACTGGGTCAGTGGTGGGCAGTTACACGGACATGAGCAGGGCAAGGACGACGGGCCAGGTTCAGAAGGCCACCAGGTGGACAGCCCTGGGTGCCCAGCAAAGGACACTGTGGGGTGGGACCTCATCCCCTGGGTGACCTTCCTCCCCGAGCATATTACTTTAGACCAGGAGTCCTCAAACTTTGTAAACAGGGGGCCAGTTCATTGTCCCTCAGACCCTTGGAGGGCCGGACTATAGTTTAAAAACAAACTATGAACAAATTCCTATGCACACAGCGGCAGAAAAAACACCTGGCGAGCTGGATAAATGTTTTCAGCAGGCCGCATATGGCCCGCGGGCCGTAGTTTGAGGACCCCTGCTTTAGACCCCTGACCTTTCCTCCCCAGAGGTAACATCTAGGCCTCAGTTGTAGCTCAGCTCCAGGCCCAGAAGAGCAGCAAAACCAGACAAGTGTCCCCACAGCTGACATGAGGCCCAGCTGCACTGGGTAACGACCCCCTGGCACTGACCAATCATGGAGACCATGACCCTGAAAGGACACGCCTGGAAAGCTACTGACTGTTCTATTGAGATCTTTCTTTCCTGGGACCTCCCCTAAGGTCTCTACCCTAAAGCCCTTAAGACTTAAGACAGAGGACTCAGCACCTCCCTCCAGGGAGCACACTGGCACCTTCCCCTTCTCCCTCCCCCTCCCTTCAGGTGGGTCACCTTGACCTCCCTCACTCCAAGCTCCAAGGGCCCTTCTTTGCCTCTGTAACTTGTTTCCTCAGCCCATTTCTTCTATCACTCATTTCTTCCACTTCTGTGATTTTCTGAATAAATGTTCCTACAGTTGGAATCTTGGCTCTGATTTCTCTCCTAGCCAGAACCCAAGTACCAAGGCTGCTGAGCCCAGGTCCGGTCTGACCCCACCGGTCAGACACCTGGTGCCCCTTCCCACCACTGCCAACATGCTGGTGACGTGACTCAAGTTGTGAGACTCACACTGTCTGGTCATGGCATAGTCGGCAGGATTCTAGAGAAGCCGAGGAGCACCTTGCAGACCCAGGCCAGTGCTGGGTACTAGCTGGGCCCACTGTGCCCCACCAGCTCCTCACTTTGCATGGATGGACCTGGGTAAGTTTTCCTTGGAATTCCAGATCTCCTTGTTTTAAGGTAAGAGCTGACTTTCTTTGAGCTGTATTTTTTTAAATCCTCAAGGTGGAGCTAACGGTTAATTATTGAGAGGCCCTAGGCTGTAGATAAGAAGTGAGATAACTAAGAATAGGAGAGAAAACCCTCCCTACTAGGCCTCTTAAAGATCAGGGCTGCTAGGAACATGGAAGGCAGGTCACTAGCCCAACTACTAAAGATGAGAGTTGTGGGACCAGTTTTCTAGGCACCCCTTGTATGGACAGGCATGATGGAGGGGAAGCTAGCTAAGTACGGAGGCCAACAAGCAGGGATGCCTGGCTTGGGACAGGCTTCGTGTAGAGTGGAGTCCACCTGTCTGAGCAGAGTGAGTCCATCGTTACAGTGCCCAGCCATCGCTGTGACCGTTGGTAACTGTCCCCAGGGCACAGGGTAGCCCTCTACACCCAGATAGCAGGGCCTTCCTGTGGAGTGCACCCTACCTGTCTGAGCAGAGTAAGTCCATCTCCCCATGACTAGCCATCATGAAAACCATTGGTAAGCCTACCTCAGGGCACGGGGGATGCATTCCACACCCAAGGTAGCTCCCGGGCAAGAGGGAACCTGCTGTGGTTCTCAGCACAGGGCAGCGCAGAGACTACAGGGGCACTTCTACTCGTGGTTTGGAATACACCTGTCTCTCCACAGCTGGGGAACAGTCCACAGTGCCTCGAGACACCCAAATTTGACCCTGAATCCCTCAAGCTTCTTTTGCAACATAGCCTGGCCCTACTATAAAGTGGGCAATAGAGAGGTTTGGCCAGTTAATGGCACCGTTGAGTTTAATACTACCAAGACCTGTTTTGCCGGTCCCAGGAAAAAGACATGCCGGTCTCATATATCCAAGCCTTTAGAGCTCTCGGGGATGACCTCAGCTATATACTACCTGTAATGTAAACTAGATCTCTCTGTAATTGCTGCAGACCCAGAAAGAAAAATATACCCCGATGGAAAAGAAAAATCTAAAACTGAGTGAATGAATTTGTCGGTCCTTTGAACCCAATTCTTGAGGTATTACAAATGAAGTCTCTACAGGGCCAGAGGTGTGGTTCCAGAATCAATTCAAATCCCACCAAATCTTAACTAAGCCATCTTTTAAAATGCAAGTTTCTGGGAGGTAATCCTCATTAAAAGGAAAAAACCTTAGCCATCTTAGCAGATCAAATTAACTTATTTCAGCTATTAAACACTGATTGCTAGATAAGTCTCAAATTCACCTGTTTTTGGCTTCTTTTCTTTTTTTACAGAAAACCTAGAAAATATACTTGAAGCTGTAAGTGAATGTCATACTTTATTAGAAGTACTAGAGGCCTGGTGCACAAAATTCAGGCACTCAGGGAGTCCGTCAGCCCAGCCTGTGCCCTCTCACAGTCCAGGAGCCCTGTGATCAATTGCCCCACAGAGGGAGGCCCCACTCACTCGCCGCAGCGCCGCTGGCCAGGTAGCCTGGGCCTCCCTCTGTAGGACGATCGTGAGGTGGTGGCACAGCACCTCAACCAATCGCATCACACCCGCCTTGGCTGGTCTGGCACCAGTGCATGTCAGCCAGTGTGTGTCATAGCGTGGTCATCCAGACAGTCATTCTGCTGTTCAGCCGTTTGGTCAATTTGCTTATTACGCTTTTATTATTATACATGTCTCTTAAAAGTGTGAGTGTTTGCCAATGGAGGAGCCTATGTTTCTAGAAGTTATAAAATGTACTCGCCAATCTAAAGAATGCTAATAGCTTACTTTTTAGTTGTCACTAAAAAATAAAAACCAAGATTTCTAAAAGTTAAGAATTCTAATTAAGTTGGAGAGAAATTGTAAGTTTTGGTAATAGAAATATTTTTTGAAGGAAAAGGAAGAAATTAAGTTGTTACAAACTTACTTTCTGGTTATTTTTGAATGGGTAAAAAATTTTGTGTAAGTTATAGATGATTTGTGAAGAGAAATCTTGAGAAGAAATTATATCAATAAGCTAAATAATAAATTTAATTAAACAAATAAATTTAAAGATAAAAAAAGTAAGCTAATACAGAGTTAGAGTTTGGTTCTTTGCCACTCTTTAAAGCAAATTGGTAAGTTACATATTTTTCTCCCTACATGATCCTTCCAGATTTGGTAATTCTTAACCGTTTGGTAATTCTATAGATGCAAGCGGCGGACCTTTTAAAATTAAATTCAAAATATCATGGCAGTTAACTAGTCAATGAGTGAGTCATGGCAATACATTTCTTTGCATGAATTCAGTAAGACCAGTTTCCAATTGTGGTTTCATTAAACAAGAGACTGACTGGAGTGTCAGGTTTGAGAGACAGACCTGGACTTTGGATGTCACCAGAAACCTTAATGAACTGAGATTGACTTTTGAAGCTCATAAAAGCCACTTGGAGAAACTCAGAGGGTTGACTTGAAACACAGGCAGATAGGGCAGGGGTCCAGTGGAGAACATAGGCAGAGGCAGACACCAACCAAGCAGAAATAATAAAATGTTTCTGGACTCAAAGCCGGAGGCATGGGAAACAAAGGGAGTGCCTACAGCAACAAGGTGTACAAACGCATAGAAACATAAAGTTCAGCGTAGGAACAGAGAAAGGACACATAGAAACGGAAAATTCAGGTCCGTTGCTGGGCAAAAACAATTGAGGGAATCAATCAGGTGGACGACACAGATAAACATAGAGCAGGCTTGTAGCAAATATATACCCCTGGACGACAGGGCTTTAAGGGGCAGCCCATTATTGGGTCCCCTCCCCTTGCGGGGACACACAACCCCAGGAAAACACCTTGGCTCACCGTTCCGGTTACTAAAATGACCTGGTGCTTTGCTTATTCATATGGCTCATGGCAGGTCTTCCAGATAAGAAGAGAAGGTTGCTTTCCTGGGAGATGGCAAAGGAGGAACCTCATGACATCTTTGGGGACCTCAAGAAATTGAGGAATTCACCCAAGCCTATAGGTATTGCAGACAAACCTAGCTGCAGGCAAGTAGGAGGCTCAGCTTTTGGCCCTGAGGGGCTACTAACTAAAGCTTAATCATGGGATTCCAGAAAAGCAGATTTAAAAGAGCCTAGACCAGTGGTCGGCAAACTGCGGCTCTCGAACCACATGCGGCTCTTTGGCCCTCTGAGTGTGACTCTTCCACAAAATACCATGTGTAGGTGGCCCATGCGCAGAAGTCGGTTTTCGGATCTATTTTGAAGAAGTGGTGTTAGAAGAAGTGGGGGGTGTTGGTCGGATGGTCGGACGACGGGAGATTCGGCACAGGAGGGCTGCGGGATACACAGCGCGGGGGAGGCGGAGTGATTCATGCATGAGTTGAATGAGCCAGTCAGTCAGCAGTCTCATTCTGCAGTGGTTAGTGCTAGTCGCATCCGCAAGTCACGCGCGGGTGACAAAAGTACCTACTTGAAGCATGAAGTTACCTGTATTTTTCCAACCAGCTGCAAATACTATAGGTATTTTTGTCGTCAATTTAAGAATTGTAATTATTTTGTGATGGTGGCTTTATTATTTTTTTTCCTTTTTTTTATTATTATTAAGGTATTACAAATGTGTCCTCAGCCCCCCGTGGCTTTATTATTATAAAATGAAACGGTTTTTTAGGTATGTTGTGATGGTTTGGACATATAGAGAGGATGAACGAAAGGAGATAGCTGAAACAAGTATACAAGACAAGTATGGATGGGAGAGTTGAAAGGGGTCGACCTCAATGAACGTACCTCAATCAGACTGAGGACGTTTTTAGCAAAGGCCAGCTTAGGAGTACCCTAATTAAGTTAATAACAATGTATCTACCTATATAGTTTAAGTTTAAAAAATTTGGCTCTCAAAAGAAATTTCAATCGTTCTGTTGACTAATGAGTTTGCTGACCACTGGCCTAGACAATCAATTGCTATTCTCATTGTGTTTATGCAAATAACCAGGCCAAATTGAAACTGGACTTAATGCAGTAAATAAATTGGCCTTAATTTGGCTCTCTAATAAAAATGTGGGTGATTTTAGGGGAAAATTATGTTTCAAAGGAATCTATAATGTAGATATGAAGATTAGAGTCCAGTTCAATTCATTGTCTTCAAAATTTTATTCTTCACCTATAAATTAAACTGGACCCTGAATTTTTCTAGTTTTCTTAAATTTTGGTTACAACCTCCAAACTAATGTTTCATTTTTCTTCCATCATTTGACCTGGAATTATTAGGACTAAAATGCTTGTCTTTCACTGCACCATTCTTCATAATACTTGTTCTACCTTTTACCCCAATAATATTAAAATTTATAACAATTTGTTTCCACCAGGTATCAAACTCTACTTGCACTCAGGGAATACCACCCTAGACATCATTGCCACCTCCTGCCATGCCCAGGTCTAGTCATCCCTCAGACAGAGAGCAAGGATCTCTTGGATCCGAAAGAAAACATCATCCCTCTTCAGTAGGAAGCAGCTACCGAGGACACCCTGTACCCCTTTTCTTTGAAAGAATTCAGAGCGAAGATTCTTGAAGGGGGATGTGGTAGGCATTAGACAGACATAAGCAGGGCAAGGACGACGGGCCAGGTACAGAAGGTCACCAGGTGGACAGCCCCGGGTGCCTAGCAAAGGATAACTGTAGGGTGGGACCTCATCCCCTGGGTGACCTTCCTCCCTGAGCACATTACTTTAGACCCCTGACCTTTCCTCCCCAGAGGTAGCATCTAGGCCTCAGTTGTAGTTCAGCTCCAGACCCAGAAGAGCAGCAAAACCAAACAAGTGTCCCCACAGCTGACATCAGGCCCAGCTGCACTGGGTAATGACGCCCCTGGCACTGACCAATCATGGAAACCATGACCCTGAAAGGACACACCTGGAAAGCTGCTGACTGTTCTACTGAGATCTTCCCTAGGACCTCCCATAAGGTCTCCACCCTAAAGCCCTTAAGACGGAGCACCCAGAGTACTCCCACCCAGAGCACACTGGCACTTCCTTCCTCCCTCCCTTTCCCCCTCCCCCTCCTTTCAGGCAGGTCACCTTGACCTCCCTCACTCCAAGCTCCAAGGGCCCTTCCTTTGCCTCTGTTAACTTGCTTCCTCAGCCCATTTCTTCTACCATTCATTTCTTCCACATCTGTGACTTTCTGAATAAATATTACAGCTTAAGTCTTGGCTCTTATAGCTTAAGTCTTGGCTCTGAATTGTCTCCTAGCCAGAACTCAAGTACTGAGGTTGCTGAGTCTGAGCCCACCTGTGTAACACTTGGTGCCATTCCCACTGCCCCCATCGTATCCATAATAATAAACGCGTAATATGCTAATTAGACCAGATGTCCAGAAGGATGAAGCTGGGGCTGCAAGGGAAGCCCAGGTCCCAGGTGCCAGAGGGAAGCCAGTGCCGGCAGCCGGGGAAAGGAAGGCCTACTCTTGCACGAATTTCATGCATTGGGCCTCTAGTCCATAAATAAAATGAAGACTTTCCAATGTGAAAAACATAAATGCCTGAGGAATACGCTAACTTACTCTGAACCTTCCTCTATTTATTTACTTAAAAGACAAGGAGAGAATAGGAGAATTTTTATATTTTGTAAGCTTCTGGTTACATTCTTAAATTAGAATAAATTAATCCAAAATAGAAATACATTCTACCCCTGCCAAAATCAAAAGAACTAATCCTTTAAAAAAAATTCACTATCACATCATCACTAGCATAGCTGTTTTTAAAATACTTTACCAGGTACCTGTTTGTTGAGCAATTATATTACTTTGGGGGAAGATGAATAAAAGGATTCAGAAAAAGAGACAGAGGAGTGATACCTGGGGCCCGCCTTCGTTCTTGGAGGATGTGATGTTATCTGCCTCCGAGGTTGCTGCATGAATTCGAGCAGGTGCCTTTGTGATGCAGGAACTAGTCCTTAAAAAACTCTGATTCACTTCATCCACTCTACACTTTATAGCCAGTAAGTCTTTACCACTTAAAATTACTTCCATTTTTAAAATTTTTTAAAGGTGATTTGACAGAGAGAGGAAGAGGGAAAAAAAGGGGGAAGGGGGAAGAGGGAGAGAGATATTTGCTGTTCCACTTACTTATGCATTCATTGGTTGCTGCTCCTTATATGTGTCCTGACTGGGGATCAAACCAGGACCTTGGTATATGGGGACAATGCTCTAACCAACTGAGTCACCCAGCCAGGGTGAGATTAATTCTAATATCTAGTGAATTGTTTTAAAAGAAAATATTAGAAACAGTACAAAGCTTACTCTGGCTCATTAGTAAAAGGCTGTATGTATATCCTAGTCTATACTGGGTGTTCTCAATGCAGGAGAAGTCACACTAGGGGCACAGGATGGTTCCTGGAGGTGGAGGGAAGGCCTACTGCTTGCATGTATAAAGCGTAAAGAAATGCCTGCCGGCTCAGCGTTCGAGCAGCGACCTATAATCTAGTAAGTCGAGGTTTGAGTCCTGATCAGGGCACATGCCCAATTGCGGGCTTGATCCCCAGTGTGGGGCGTGCAGGAGGCAGGTGATCGATGATTCTCTCATCATTGATGTTTCTATCTCTCTCCCTTCCTTTCTGAAATCAATAAAAAATTTATACACACACACACACAATACATGAACAGATATACTAGAGAGTCTAAAATTTTCATGGGGTGACTAGGAAAAAATATCTTAAAAGGATTTTTCTTAGGGAGGTGATAATGAAAATAAGGCTAAGAAACACTGCGGTATTCTATGAGAGTACACTGAAACTGTTAGTTCTCAACATCATTTCATACTTTCCAATTAAAATAAATCAAATTCAACCCATTTCTAACTTGTTTTAAGAGTTTTTCTCCAAGAACTTGGGACCTTTACTCCATCCACAGAAAGACTGAGTAAAGAAGACAATACAAATTATAGTAAGTTGAAATTAAAGAGCAAAATCATTTAAATTTAGAAGTTACCTCAAGTAAGGAAATTCAGCATTCCACTATCTTGGCCCATCAGTTTCCCTCCCAGTAGACATGAAAGAGAAGGTAGTTTGTTAAGACAGGGAGAAAGCAGAGAAAGATGGAAAGAAGGAACAGCTGGGGAAGGAGACACCCCCAGTGATTCTTACTGGTGAAATGAGGGCTCCCCCACAACCATGAGTGGGCCTGTGGCAAGCTGCCAGTTCCAAGCAAGGGCAAGAGAAAGAGCCGCCAGTTGCCTGAAATGGAAGAAGCTAGTACCAAGCGATGAGGCCTGCAACATGTAACTGGCCTCTAGGAACAATAGGTCACAAGGTCCAGAGATCTCTCCCTCCCTTCAGTCTAGACAAGAAGGGCACATTCATGACACTGTGCTCCTCCCACTGAAAGGTGGTGAAGCTGCTAAGCCTCACAGGCCTGGCTTTGTAAACTGGAGTCAGCTTGTTTCCCTCCGGAGCCACAGCATGAAACACCCGAGAGCAAGAAAGGTGTCCCGCTCCTCTGTGGGCCCAGCTGGGTCAGCAGCAAAGGGATCCGCCAGCGGTGATGTGCACTGCTTGGCATGAGGCCGCTGCTGCTGTGGCTCTTGCCTCACTAATGTGAGGACAGGCTGCAGGGTGCAACAGCAGAGCACACTTGCTGGCCACCCTTGACAACCCAAAGTGGAGTCACTGTCAGCCAAGACAGTATGTCAATTGCTATGTCAAGAATGAGGTCTAACAGGGACGCCCTTAGGAGGGGACCAGAACCCAAAACACAAGGTTGGACACTGGGATAAGTACGCCACTGACCTCCACCCTTGGTGGGCATAGAACTCAGAGCTCCCACCACCTGGCCTCAAGCTTGGCTGTGCACGGGTCACACCTAGAGCCCCGCCGGGGCTGCTCTGCACGGCGACACCGCCAGTGACCAGGACTTTGTGCCGGAAGCTCCCCTCTCTGTGTGTACCCTGCGTGTGACTACTGCTCACAGGAGGTCTCCCCTAATAAACGTGGCCCTGCAGAAGGACACAGCGGTGGTGTGACTCCTTTCGGGGATGCTCCCTGCTCAGGACACAGGCAGAGGTTGGGCTCTTACTGGCTGTTCTAGGCAAGGCCGGATTTTTATGCAGCTTTTATACCCATACCTCTAGGAGCACAATGCAAGAAAGATGAAAGGTACCCAGTAAAATCTGCTGGCTGGTTCCCTGCACCCCAACAGGCTTCAGGCCCCGCACCCCCTGTCCTCCAAGGTATTATCTCACAATTACCAATCACACACATTTTGTTCACGAAACTAAGAGAAAGTCAAGGTCCATCCATTCTTTACGGTCCAGATAAAACCAGCTTTTTCAACATACCCACTTAGACCCCAATGTTTGAAATTGTTGATAGTTTCAAAGAGTCAGTAGATTGAGAAGCAAAGATCTGGGTTCTAATCCCTGAACTCTAATTAGCAGTATCCTCCTGAACAGAGGTGGTGGGCCTCTGAGCTAGAATTCCTCACTCCTAGACAGGAGGCGGCCTATAATCTAAGGTACCACTGAAGTCAGGGTTTTCAAATGTGAGGGAGCATTCAACCCCTAGAGAGCTTGTTACAGCCCAGATTGCTGGGCCCCAACCCACAATTTCTACTATAGCATCAGGTGAAATCTGAGACCTGCATTTCTAACAAGTTCCCAGGTTGAGAATCTAAAACTTTAACCCCTTCCTATGCCCAAAGGCCTAGTGGAGGGAAGACCCCAAAGCAGCCAGAACACTGGCTTCATGCAGCGCTCCCACCCAGGTGAGAGCTGTGGTGAAACACCCCCAGACAGCACCACCCCGCTCCCAGTCTGCCTCTGCTCTCTCTGCAACACCCCAGAAATGAGTGGCCCCAATAGCAAGCCCACAAAAGGGCACCACAGCTGCATGCAGCACTTGGGCAGGAGAGGGTCTGTCAGCAGGACGATCCAGCCTAAACTTCTCTCAGTTGGTCATCAAAATGCACACCTGTTTATGTAGTTTTGATTTGTGAACCATCTAAAGTACTTACACATTCAGAAATTAAACTAAGTCAGGAGAAAAAGCAAACCCTACAAATGCACAATACAGAAACTCAATCTAGCTACACATCAAACTGCTAAACCTCACAGAGAAAAGAATTACTTCAGGTAGCTTCTGAACACAGCACTGCGTAACATACATTGCACAGACAGAAAGAACTTCAGGGAAATCTTAAGCTTCATGTCTGCTGATTAGTACCACTGTTATTCAAATTCTTTAAAGGACTTTAAAATAAAGCAAATAAGTAAATGCATTACTTTATTATGAACCAGTTTTTTATATAAAGTATACAAGACTTTAAAAACTAAGGAAAAACTGATTTTTGAAAAGTATATTTTCATACTGTCTACTGAAAGGACCTAGCAGCATAACACCACAGCAGCAATGAGCACACATAGCATTCAAACGCTGGTTGCTAGCCTGGCCAGTGTGGCTCAGTGGCTCAGCATTGACCTATGAACCAGGAGGTCACGGTTCGATTCCCGGTCAGGGCACATGCCTGGGTTGCAGGCTCAGTCCCCCATAGGGTTTGATCTCTCTCGTCATTGATATTTCCACCTCCCTCTCTCTCTTCTGAAATCAACAAAAATGTATTTTTTTAAAACCCACACCACACAAACATACGCACTCTGAAGCTGAGGAAACCTGTGGATGGTGCCATGCCTGTTCGGGCCTGCCTGTGGAAGGCACAAGTAACCACAGAGTAACATGCAGCCTTTTTTTGTTACAAACTCACAGTGGAATCCAAGTCAAATGCTTATCTTAAAAACCCACTCACTTGTCTTGCCTTGTTTTGTTCATGGACTTTAATTATAATATTGTACTACCAAGGCCCAGTGCACGAAATTCGTGCATGAATGGGGTCCCTAGGCCTGGCTGGTGATCAGGGCCGATCGGGGCCACCTCACCCAGTCCTGATCGGGGTGGGCTGATCAGGGTCAGGCCAATCACGTGTGTGTTTTTGCCACCTCCCTGCATTCTGGGGGTGGGTGGAGCCTGCGGTGACAAGAAAAGCAACAGAACTAAGGGGCTGTCCTTGGTGGGCACTCCCAGGATTTGGGGCCTGCCAGCTGGGGGAAGGGACCAGGGGAGGTTGGCTGGCCATGGAAGGTTGGCTGGCCGCAGGAGGTTGGCTGTGGGAGCACAATGACCACCAGAAGGCAGCACCTGCGTTGAGCGTCTGCTCGCTGGTGGTGTGTGTCGTAGTGGCTGGTTGACTGGTCATTCTGGTCGTTTGGTCACGAAGGTCACTTAGACTTTTATATATAGAGATATATATGCAGACTAGAGGCCTGGTGCACAAAAATCATGTGGGAGGGGGAGGAGGAGGGGTTCCTTAGCCTGGCCTGCACTCTCTCCAATCCAGGACCCCTCGGGGGTTGTCCCACAGGGACCAGGCCTAAACCGGCAGTCGGATATCCCTCTTGCAATCCGGGACTGCTGGCTAACTGCTCGCTTGCCTGCCTGCCTGATCGCCCTTAATCACTCTACCTGTCTGCCTGCCTGATTGCCCCTAACTGCCTCTGCTTGCCAGCCTGATCGCCCCCTAACTGCACCCCCTGCTGGCCTGGTCACACCCTAACTGCCCCCCTGCCAGCCTGGCCACCCCCTAACTGCTCCTCTGCCAGCTTGGTCACCCCCTAACTGCTCTCCTGCCGGCCTGCCTGATCACCCCTAACTGCCTCTACCTGCTTGCCTGATCACACCTAACTGCCTCTGCTTGCCAGCCTGGTCACCCCCAACTGCCCCCCTGCCAGCCTGGTCGCCCCCGAACTGTCTGGAAGGAAGTCGGACATCTGGAAGATGTCTGGTCGACCCGGTCTGATTAGCATATTACCCTTTTATTAGTATAGAAGATAGTTATACCACTGGGGGGAAACTGGGTGCAGGGTGCATAGGACCTCCTTATGTACTTTTGTGCAAATTCATGTGACTCTATAATTATTTCAAAAACAAAACAACACATTCTAGATCTCATGTCCTGGTCTTGCCCAGCTTGAACACATCCTTAACCTGCTCCTGAAACCCTTCCCACAACCAATCATATAAATGACATGCTTTCTTCAAAATCCTAAAGATAATCAATTCTTAAAAATGTTAAAAACTGAGAAGCAATATAAAGAGACTAGAGGCTCGAGGCAGGAAATTCGTGCACGGGTAGGGTCCCTAGGCCTGGCTGGCAATCAGGACTGATCGGGACCTTCCTTCCCCTGGCTGCTGGCTGCCGGGTGGGGCCATCCTTCCCTGGCTGCTGGCTGCCAGCCAGGGCCTTCCTTCATTCTGCGCCACCCCCTGGTGGTCAGTGCACGTCATTGAACTGGTCAGTGGAACTCCCGAGGGGAAAATTTGCATATTAGCCATTTATTATATAGGATCTTTACATCTCTTGCAAATAAATGCCTCTCTTCCAGATCTCTTGGTTTCCTATCATTCCTAACACATAGCCCCGGGGCGAGATATGAATGCTCTGCTGGCTTTGTGTTCTGGGTCCAGGTCCACAGGTCCATAATTAAAGCAGGTGAGGTGCGGCCACTTGGGAGCAAATCCACTTGGGACTGTTGAAGCCGAGCTGGGCGGAGAGCGGCCCCACACCCACCTCCCCACACCGCTGCTTCTCTGGTCTTCAGAGCCAAAGGAATAAGAGGAGCCTGGTAACTGCCTCTCAATTTCACTTAAGGAACTGACTCAAGAATCGGCGATTTTTCCCAAAAATAAGCATTCACAACGTTTTGTGACAAAATTGAGAAGTCTAAAACCATGCCGAATCCGTTCTCCTCCTGATGGAGTTGAAACCAGAAACATTTCAGTAGTCAGGAATTTGCTCCCCGGTCTGACCCAAGCCAATACCTACAACTTCGCAGGACTGCCAAGAGGCCCCTGATGGGGGTCAGGCCAGCACAGGTTTCCTGGGGTGCCAGCTGCACAATGTCCTCTACCCACACTGTGCCCCAAGCGATAGCACAGAGGTCACTGCGTGGACACAGGACGGAGAGGTAAGGACAGTAAACGCTTGATTGAGTTTCCATTTGTTCTCAAGACTCACCATTCGGTGTCCATTTCTCCCAGCACATGTGTTGCACATAACATTTTTAAAGGAGTCCTGAAAATGCATTTTTCCAACATTGCCTGATTTTTTGTATACGACTCAGCAGCAGTGGACAAAGGCGTCTACTGCACACAGCTGTGCGGTTTGGAGCTGTGCTCACCGACAGATGATAGGAAGCCAGCCGAGCACCACAGTGGTTATGTGAGGGGGGGAAAGGGGGAAGTGTAAGAATTTAACTCTCCTTGATATGTTCTTATGTTTTACACATTTTTTAAACAGTGACCATGTCCTGCACACATATAACCAGAGCCAGGCCTGGTGAGGAGGACACAGGGGAGATCCGCCTGACTGCCAGGGAAAGGAGCTGGCCAGGCAGCCACAGCCGCCAACAGCCAGGCAGCACCAGGGAAGTGAGGAAAATACCAGCTCTCAGGACTTCCAGATGCTTCAAAAACTCCGAACAGTGACAGTTACGGTGGCACCCATCAGTCTGCCAGGACACAAGTCTGCCAAGACGTGTGTTACCAAATGTCACAGAGCACGGGCTCCGGCCACATGGCCTCCCAGGGCGGTGCCAGCGCCAGGCACTGAAGGTGGTGAGGAGACAGGTATTCTAGTAACAGCGAGCCCCGCACAAGATAACTCGACTTTTGTACTTAAATTACAGTCAGAATTTGCCAAAATTTTTGCCAAGATTTTCTCTTTAACAAAATCTTAAAAGTCATATCTAATTGGAAAGCATCCATTTCCCATGAGCTGGACACCAGGAAGGGCCCTGCACACAGCACAGACCCACACCCCCATGTGCTACCAGGGCCCTGCACACAGCACAGAGCCACATCCCCATGTGCTACCAGGGCCCTGCACACGGCACAGAGCCACATCCTCATGAGCTACCAGGGCCCTGCACACAGCAGAGCCACACCCCCATGAGCTACCAGGGCCCTGCACAGCAGTCAGTGCTACAAGGGCCTCTGGCCAGTCACCCACACAATGGCACTTTTCCATTGCAAAGTCCCCTTATCCTCTTTGGCAGAGATAAGAGAGCAGTCACCTCAGAGCGCCACACCTCACACTGTGGAAGCTCTGTCCCTGTCGGCAGCCGAGACCACGGTGCTCTCCACCTCTCCCGAGATCACGCCTGTACCAGTACACCTGAGACCAAGCCAGCCACGTCTTCCTCATAGACCCGATTAGGGCAGATCGGGGTTTGATTTAAAAATGCCCCAAGTCCCCAAGGCTGCTGGTTAACTCTCTCTAGAATCTGTGATGGTAAACCTTATTCAGAATTAAACAAGCTATAAGAAATCATGCGAATGTGAAGTAAAATTTCTGGTGAAAATACAGCTGACCCTTGAACAACATGGGGGGCTATAGGTTAAGGGTGATGACCACTGAAAATTGCTTATAACTTTTGACTCCCCAAAAACTTAACTGCTAATTGCCTACTGTTGACCAGAAGCCTTAATTAACACATACTCTGTGTACTGTGTGTGCTACATACTGTATTCTTACAACTAAGTAAGCTAGAGAAAAGAAGATACTAAGAAAATCATAAGAAAACACATATAACATATTTATTGAAAAAAATCTGCATATAAGTGAAACCACACAGTCCAAACCCATGTTGTTCAAGGGTCAATAGTAACTTAAGACAGAGCGGATTTAGTCACTATGACCCATGGCTATTTAAGCAGGAACTATGACTCAGCACATGTATGCACACAGGCACACGCGGAGGGAGGCCCTCCCTTTCTGTGGAGTTGGCTTATCCTTCCACCTACAGCTACACAGCAAACCCCACATGACCATTTTAAGAACTATTTTTGCTACTAAATTTTGCCAACAGTCTGCTCAGCGTTCTAGCAGATGTTTCTGTTTTCAATCCTCTGGGAACTGGCTAGACCTGTTTTCTTCCCCGTGTTAAAAATAAAAGAAATGGCCCAAATGTGGTCCTGTACCCCAGAGAAGCACCCCTCCCCCACAGCCTGACTCTCTCCCACTTCTGTGACTTTCCCATCCCCTCTCAAATCTCGTCTTTTCCACTAGAAGATGTTTCCAATTATGGTCCATTATGTTGCCAAGAATGACATCACTCAGAGGTGTGTTTTTTGTGTGTGTTTTTAAGAAAATGCTACTGATTGTTAGTTACTTGGGGATCATCTGCAACAATTTAGCCCACTGTTGTGCTGGGTATTATGACCCCACAATGTCGTGACAATGTCACAGGAGGGCAATTTGTTCAAGATTGATTCTCCAAACAGAACAATGCTCTTCCACTGGGAGGGCGGGGTCCCTGACTGCTCCCTCCCGGTTTAGGTAAGTATGTGTGTGACCCAATCTTACCTCAGTAACATCCATAACTTTGATGGCCGCCAGCTGACCTGTTTTAACATGTCGACCCTGAAAGACAGAGGAAAGAAAGATAATTGGCACCACTGTTTTACACAACCACTAGAACAGAATGGCTGGTGTTTCAACAAATCAGTTCTTCTATATTTTTTTCCAAAAAAATACTGATGAAATAGACCATGCTTTCCAATAGAACAATATCGTTGCTAATACCAATGAACCACACGTGATAAACAGAACAATGGAAACAAATGAGTTTTGATAAGTTTCCCTTTTTTTTCCAGGGTTTAATTTCTGTATTGTTACCTCTCAATCCAAGCAACTTAAATGTTCTTCTATACATCAGGTTGAGCACTCAAAAAAGAAATGACAAAAAAATACAAACAAAAAGCACCTCCCTGTGTGTACTGCTGAAATGAACAGTCCTTTTTCCCCAGTGGAGCTCCCAACACCACTACTTGACTTCAAGGAGTTAATTTGAGAGTCTTCCTTGAAGGTTCGCGCACCCCAGTGCAGAAAGGCTGGGAGAGAGTCCCCCAGAAGGAAGGGAGTGCAGGGGCGGGGCGGGAGGGCGCATGCTGAGGCCTTTGCACAGCTCTGTGGTAATTCCGGACCTAGAACCTAAAAATGTGTCCTCCACTTATATCACTAGGCACTTCGATTTTTTTAATCGGTATTGTTGAAAGTATTACATATGTCCCTTTTTCCCCCATTGTCAGTAGGTATTTCAAATTCGGTCATTCTCCCCTCACCAGGGCAAGGCTACTGGATCAATTCCTGTGCGTCCCCCTCCTCTCTGCACCCTCTGCCCTGGTCAGTCATTTCCCAGCTGAGCTGCAAAGAGGCCGCGGTACCCTGACCACCAGCGACTTGAGAGCTTGGTGAGGAACGGTCCCCAGCCTGCCACCGGGAAGGCACGGCGAGAGCCCCGTGTCCCAGGGCCCTCTCTGTGGCCCTGGATGGAGCACTGGGACACTTGAGCTTGAGCCTGAGGAAAGCTCTCCCTTTATTCTGGAGAATTCTGGAAAGTTTACATAGGAACTCAAGTTCTTACTCGGTCAAAACACCAACCTGTGAAAATGAGCCATGGTCATGGGGAGCCCCGCGATGGCCCATTGCCCTGTAGTTCACAGCAGGACAGATGCCCGGATAGGGGCGACCCTCGTACATACAGGCAACCAGGGCCCACATGCCCTCAGGCCAGGCCCAGAGCTCCCCAGCACGCACTCCTGCAGGCACTGCCACCTGGCCTTCCCCACGCCTGCCCTCCTGGCTCCTGCAGTGTTGCCCTGTGAATGGGGCCCATCTGCAGTTCTGCTTGAGGCGCAGGGAGATCCAGAGTCGGGTACAGGGAACCCTGCCTTCTCGCCCTGCAGGCCTGCTGTGCCGCCTGCCCAGCCTCAACAGACCTGACCCGACACCTCACTGCGGCCTCAGAGCACCGTTCACCGCATGCTCATCGTGCTCACGGAGCCCGGGGAACAGTCTGGCCCTGGCCCTGCATTGACAGTGGGCCACCCAGGATCCTGACAGGAAATGCTGTCCTGCCTGCATGTGCAATAAAACGATGAGGCTCCATCTCAGAGATGTGCAGAGGCCCAGCTCCGGGCCAGGAAGGCAGTGCTGGATGGAGGTTGCATGGGCTCCCATATTTCTGATACGTACAGCTGTTTCTACTACCTGTCTGTCCAAGATTCAGCATCTTTTGATAGCACCCTTCTCTGAATTGCTCATTTAAGATTTCTACCTGTGTGTGCTGAAAGCGCTGTAGCCTCGGCCTCTTCCTTGTGTGACCACAGAACCGTTCTAAGCAGCAATACACAGAAGATCGAGCTCTCGCCCTGGGCATGGAGGAGCCTGCAGCGGCAGCTCAGGCCCAGAGCCCGGGCCGGGCAGGACTGCACAGCACTGCGCCTCCTCCCCAGGCTCAGCACGACACTGGTGCCTCCAGCTCCCATCTGTCATCAGGGGTAAACTTGTGCCCACTTCACAGGTTTACTATTAAGAAAAACTGAGCAAAGAACCTGAGGGCATGGCACATGCAAGCACAGCCTGATACTGAATGATGCCTGAACCTGTTTCTCTCAACAAGGAGAGAAATACCCTTTTAACACAGTATCAAGCAACTGCCATGAGTAGCCATCACATGAAACCCAATCATGACTTCCTTGAATCCAAGACAAAAGAGTAGAACTTAAGAGGACAGGGTGCTGCTATCACCCAGTCCCTTCGACGTAAGAGACACAGGACCATCTCCTTAGTACCCAGTCAGCCCTCAAATCTGCAAACACATGCCTACTCTGTGCAGTGGAATTCCTTCCAAATGACTAAAGCAAATTTCTGACGGACAGAATCCGAGAAAACAGCACAAGGCTTGCCCCAGCTTTCTCTCTTTTCAAGAGGCGCACGCAGCACTGTGCTGGGAAACTGCCAGGTGAGCTGTAGGGAGTGATGTGGTCACACTTAGATCCTTACAGATCAAGAAATCCCCATCTGTGAAAAACACCTCTCCCGGGGTTACCAAGTAGCAGTCCCTGCCTGGTTCCCGCTCTACCTGAACCGGACTGCGAGTGCATTAGCCCCTAGAGTGCCGGGGAGTGCGCCATCGCGCTCCTCCTTGTCTTTCGCCAAAAGTGCCGCCAGGAGCGCTATCAAAGCTTCGAAATGGCGTCCAGTTCTCAGTCTGCTTTTATTAGTGATGATGATATTGCTAAATAAGTCAATGTAGTAAAGGTTTCCTTCAGTTTTTGAACATGAAACTTCATTTACTTGTGATTCATACTTTGTTTCCTAACTGCTGTAAAATCAGCAAAAATGCCTTGGCAATTTTAGCATAGCTCCTAGGATATTGGTTGGCGCTCAAAGGGTTAAGACTCAGGACAGTGGTTCACACAGTATTTGTTTTATACAGAATATCAGTTTTCCTTAGTGAGGGACTACAGAATCTGGACCTAACAACCCATCAACTATTTTTATCTCAGATATAACAGACCAAGTAAAGGCTTTAGTCTTGGTTATCACATATCAGTTCTTCCAAAATTAGGTTCCATTTTAAACTGAAATATGACTCAGGAAACTGACTCCCTCCTTCCTGAGAAACAAGACAATGCCCTGGAAGAAACGAATCTCAGGTTCGCAGCCGTGGGCTCTCATCCCACCGCCACTCATCGCTGCACTTCCTCAGGGAGCTGCATAACTTCTCCAAGCTTTCCGGTCACTGAGACTCCAGCGAAGGCCATCCGAAGTGCCCGGACATCGAGCCCTGGCCCTCACACCCCGGACACTCAGGTGAGAGTCTTCACTCCCTCCAGAGCCATGCTGGCTCCCTGACCCTGCCTCAGGCTCAGACCTCATCAATGTGGCCCATTTCTCATCTTCAAAGGGCAAGGCCAATATGCGGGGAGGCAGTGGGGTGCTACAGCGACGTACTTCCCTCTCCCCTCTCTCTAATATTCCACCTAGTGGATGGGCCACATTATGTAAAGGAACCAAAATGGGCAGCAGAGTGCCCTGAGGAGGCTGAATGTACTGAATGTACGTATGTATGCAACTGTGAGCTGAGGAGGCTACTTGAGGGTAGTTTGAAATGATAAAAATGTGTGTGGTTTACTCAACACCACGGAGAGGACCTAGGAGGGCCCCTCGCCGGGCGGTCCCCTGGCCTGACTCTGGCTGTAACAAAGGGCCTCCTTTGTGCTGCCTCAGGAGCATGTGAAGAAAACACACACACTCAGAAGCAGCTGATCAGCCCGGGACTTGAGGACACAGGGACAGGCCCCTTCCCGGAGGTCCGAGGCGGTAATGCTGTGCCCTCCAGTCCGTCTCCGGAGGACTGCTTCACGGTCTGCTCCTGTTAAGGGAGGGCGCGACCACTTCCCTGACCTGACTCTGAAACTCCGGCCTGTGCATGGAGGGATTAGAAACTTTCTATTGATAGGACCTTCCTTCTCATTGCACCACCCAGTCCTAACACACACGGGGAAATGACCTGGTTGGTATTAAACATGCATAGCTCACAGCCATGTGGGACTGCCTCTTCTGTCCTGCTGTCTCCAATTCCTGGGCGCTCAGTGTCCCATTCGGGCTATGAAATGCCACAGGGAGGGCAGTGAAGGCCATCGCTTGCTGTCCCGATGAGGCACCATGTAAACATTAATGCACTTATGAGACATCTGATGGTGAAAAGCCTCTTAATACCATTCTCAGTTATTTTCCCAACAGACCCTGAAAAGCCCTATAAGAGCAGGGAAGCAGGCCACATCCTCCTCTGCAAATGAAGAACTGAATTTTATTACTAAGGTACCTACCCAAAGGTACAATCCCCTTTGCAACCATCATATAAAATTCGAAAAATGGATTCCTACTATTTCTACTAACTTGTCAAGTTCCTGGTATTCAAGTTTTTTGTTTTCAAAAAAACACCTTTAATTATTTTCGTTCAATGCTCTCAAAGATTTGGCATATTGCAAGATTTAGAGTTAAGATTGCTACTGTGATCGACACCCCTTCACAGTCAGACTGGCTCCCTTCAGCAGAGCCACCTATAAGCAGTTGATCCATTTTTTTGTCTTTAAGTGAGGAAAATGCACGTTTCTTTCTTTTTTTTTAATTTTTTAAAATATATTTTATTGATTTTTTACAGAGAGGAAGGGAGAGAGATAGAGAGTTAGAAACATCGATGAGAGAAACATCGATAGCCGCCTCCTGCACATCTCCCACTGGGGATGTGCCCGCAACCCAGGTACATGCCCCTGACCGGAATCGAACCTGGGACCTTTCAGTCCGCAGGCCGACGCTCTATCCACTGAGCCAAACCGGTTTCGGCACGTTTCTTTCTTTTTAAAGGAAAAAACTATTCTTGGCAGACATCCTAGCTAAGAAAAATGCCCTAATTTTCAACTCTCCTTCATGATTCTAACAGAGTCAAAACTGACAACTTGCACTTGCAAATATGCATTACATTTATGACACCTGTTCCCACACACACACAAAATTACAGCACATGGTTCTAAACGCAGGGCACTGCAGCAGCCTGTCTGCCTGCCTCTAAGGAAGTCTGTCACCAACCTACCGAGAGGCGCCCAGAGAAGAGCAGTCAAGGGAAGCTTTTATGTCCAAGAGAAAAAGACAGCAATGCTCCTCTGCTCACTGAAAGGGAAATTCAGGTTGTCTCATTCACAAGAGAAAGCTTAGAGGGGCCCTGGCCAGGTGCCTCAGTTCTGTGAAGCATCACCCTGTGCGCCAAAGGCTGCAGGTTGGGTTCCTGGTTGATGTCTGGTCGAAGCATGCATACGGGAGACAACCAATCAATGCTTCTCACATCAATGTGTCTGTCTGTTTGTCTGTCTCTCTCTCTCTCTCCCCTATTCCCTCCCTCTCTCCCTCTCTAAAATCAATAAAAAATAGCCTCAGGTGAGGATAAAAAAGCACACACAAAACTTAGAGGGGATGTGAATGAATGAGGTAAATGTAAGACAGAACCCTTAACTAGGACTCCAATTCCAGTGGTCATGACACTGTTCGACACCGACTCTCGGATCACAGAGTTGACCGGCCTCCTCCAGCCTTCCTTCCAGGCCCTTGTGATTACGACCGCGGCACCACCCCACCCCTGAACAACGAGTGCACTGCAACTCCTTTCCTATTCCTGGTGCTTTCCACCTACAGCTCAGCTTCCTTCACGGAACCAGAAAGCTTCTGTACTCCTCCCGCCAGAGAGTGTGGACAGAAGATGAGAGGAAGAAAGTCTATTACGTTTATGGCATTATGCAAGGTAAGTAAACACAATTTAGGTTTAACAAGTATCTTATTCCCCCACAAGCCTTAGGGAGCATGCACACTTACAGCCTGAACTCTAGGGACATGTAGTGAACAAGGCACTTGGCATTTATTCCTCTCATGACCAAACATAAGTGTCACTGTCCCCATTTTATAGATGGAGAAACTGAAGCTTTGGAGAGAGTTAAGTTAACTAGTTCAAGATGTACACCCAGACGTCTTTCCTATTCCAGGTTGTGGATTTTAAAATACAAATGGCCACAATTGTCCTAGTCAACCAACTTCCAGAGCAACTGCCAAGTATACTCCTCTACAACATCAATATTTTAAGAGATTGTAATCAAACAAGTCAGTACAGTAACCAATAATAAAAACTTAGCTTCACTCCCTGGACTTTCCTTTCCTTTCACAAATCAGAAAAAGTCAAGCTAAGAACATACCAAAGGAATTCTTTACGGAACCTGAAGGCAGGTGTGAACACACTCGGAGCCCCCATCCTGGGCTTCCCAACATTGACAGCGAGGTTTTGTTTGTTCCTTCAACTTCCCACTAGAGGCCCGGTGCACAAATTCATGCACATGTGGGGTGCCTCGGTGTGGCCTGCAGGAATTGGGCCGAAACCAGCAGTCCAACGTCACCTGCCACTCCCACTCATCCCAGCCCCACTGCGCCTGCTGCAGGCTCGCCCAGTCAGTCCTGATTGGGAGAGGTTCATGCCCCCATGGTGGCGCTCACCAGCTGTGAGCCGGACATCTGGGGCCCGTCCTGAGGGGGAGGCGCGCATGCGGGATGTGATCGGAACTCAGGGCTGGCGGTGGGATGCCCTTGCGGGCCCAGGATCCAGATCCGTCCTGCTGACATTTGTGCCTGGCGGCCACTTTTACATGGTTTTTTCTTTGCAGAGCATCTAGGGAGGGGAAGTGGCCATGGTGCCCAAGGCCAACTTCCGGAGGCGGGCGGCGCCGGTCCATCAGTGCCTGGCCCGTTCTCTGGAGATTGGACCTACAGTACTGAGGGAGTGAGTGGCTGCCGCTGGGCTGGTGGGCCTCTGGGACGGGTCAGTCAGCTGAGCGGCACTCCTGCTGTAGGAGCACACTGACAACAGGGGGCAGCTCTTGCGTTGAGCGTCTGCCTCCTGGTGGTCAGTGTGCGTCGACCGAACCAATCGACCGAACATTCAGTTGCTTAGACTCTTTTAAATATATGCTAGAGGCCCGGTGCACAAAAATTTGTGCACTCGTTGGCTCAGCTCTTTTGCCTTGAGGGGCTAATGAAAGCTCAACCATGAGATTCCAGCAAAGCAGGTTTTTAAAAGCCTATATAATCAATTGCCATTCCTATTGTGTTCATGCCTAATTATAGCTAGACCATGTAGTGAGAATAAATTGGTCTTGGCTTGGATCTTTAATAAAAATAAGGGTGATTTTTTGTGCCGGATGGGGGGTGGGGCAGATG
>NW_006288889.1:1936383-1941652 GCF_000327345.1 Myotis davidii | reverse complement strand
TGGATAGATAGATACAAACATAGATGATAGATAGATAGATAGATGATAGATAGATGATAGATATATAGATAGAAAGATATAATACTGCTTTAGAAAAAAATGATTAAAATGCCCTGCATTTAAACAAAGAAAATAAAACCAAAGAGAAAGAAATCAATGAATTTCAGATAAAGCTTTTTAATTCCATGTGTGTATGCATATGTTCTATTTTGTTTTGTTTTCAGTATGATTAGTTATGCACATAATAGATTTCATATGTCATTTTTTGATGTATAGATTTACAAAAAAAGAGATTTCTGTAAAAACAATAGAGAAATAATAAGCACGAAATTAAAGTCTTGTCTGCATTTTACTCGGGCCAGTAAGTGGAATTTCCTAAAATCTCAGAAACCTCCTGAGGGCTTCCTTCTTACTCCCTCTTCTGCACGGTAGCCATGTTCCTGAATATTGTATGCAATTCACTAAGTTTCTCTATGATTTTATATATATACTAGAGGCCCGATGCACAAAGAGGACTTTTTTCCCCTGTCTGCCAGCATTGCCTTCATTCCGGCCCGGAGCTGCCTTTCTGTCTTCGCTCTGGCTGGGAGCTGCCTTCTGCCTTCGGGCACTGCCAAAGCGGCCCAGAGCAGCCAGGGCAGGGGCAGAACACCTGTGTTGTCACCATGGCCATGATGCAAGCATCCCAGCTCAGTTTCTGCCATCTTTGTTGCATCAATTTGCATTTTCCCTCCTTATTGGCTGTGGGTGCCACCATATTTGTTTTGAAGTGTACGCCAATTACCATGTTTCTCTTTTATTAGATAGGAGATATATATATTTTTTTTTATTTTTTTTTTCTTCCAAGAAATACTGGAGATCAGAATACTTTTTCTTTCTGCTTAGTTTAACCTAAAACAGATTCAGAGGCATGGAAAACCCATGAGGAGGAGCATGGCATGTGACAGAGAACACTCAGGACACATGAGACCATCGCTCTGTGACAGGAAACAAACACACAATGGGGCTAGCGGCAGAGAGGAGGCTGCCCGTCAGGGCGTGGATCTAATTGGAATTCAGATCTGAGTTGCAAACAATCCTTGCCAAATGCTAGAGGGACAGGTGTGCAGTCCCCCACAGGCCAGGGCGAGAAGCTGTCAGAGAACTGCACCACCTCTCTCCAGACACAGTCCTCCACTGCCCGGTCCCCCAGTGACTGGACTGGTCGCTCCTCGTTCCATCCAAAATGGAAGTTTTGTTCCTTGATCTTAATTATATCGTAGTGGTGTATGTTTTAGAGACGGAACATTTTGGATAAAAGAGGCTGCCTGTGGGGAGAGGTGTCAAGTTTTTCTCTTCTATGAAGGAAGGCAAGCTCAGTTTCTCCCTTTCACCTGTGAGGAGCAGACCTCACACCCACACAAGACCCAAACGTGAGGCTTCTGTAAGTGGGTACAGGAATCCATGACTTTCCTATCCAGCCTCTAGTGATTCCTATGCATGCTGAAGTTTTCCATGCTTACACAAAAAAGACCAAATTTAAGTTTTCTCATCCTTTTTTGGACTTTATAGTATTTATTACAATAATATGTGCACTTGTTTTAGCTGGGGTTTTGGTGCATAAAGGTTAAATTTGTAACAAGTAAGTCCTAACAAAAGTTAATTACTATGTTTATCATAAAGTCATATAATTTATATTCTAAAATGTTCCTGAGTTCAAAGGACAGGCGAACCTAATTCAACAAAATAGTTGATTTTACAAACAAGAAAGTAGCCCAAAGAGCTAACAGGACACACGTCTAGTGGCTCAGCCAGCCCTGGTGCCAGTTCTCTCTCCAGGATGCCTCGCTCACCATCATTCATAATTTACCTTAAAAATTCCACCAGGAACCCGAAATCTATTTAACTTTATTAACCAATGTTACCGCAATAAATTCAATACATTTTTTTTTTTTTTATTCCAACTAGGCCCGACTAGAGCGTCGATCTATGAACCAGGAGGTCACAGTTCAATTCCCGGCCAGGGCACATGCCTGTGTTGTGGGCTCAATCCCCAGTAGGGGGCGTGCAGGAGGCAGCTGATCAATGATTCTCTTCCATCATTGATGTTTCTATCTCTATTTCTCTCTCCCTCTTCCTTCCTCTCTGAAATCAATAAAAGTATATTGGAGGAGGCGGGGGGTGCGGGGGAATCCAACTGGGAGAGGGGGACAAATAGGCAGAGCACGGAGGAGGTTTTTAGGGCAGTGAAGCTGCTCTGTATGACACTGTAAGGGTGGATGCCTGTCATTATAAATCTGCCCCAATGCACAGAAGGCGCACAATATCAAGAGTGAACCCTAATGCAAACTACAGACTTTGAATGATGACGATGTATCAATACAGGCTCATCAATTTCAACATGTACCACTCTGGTGGGGGATACTGAAAATGGGAAGGTTATGCATGTGTACATGGGAAATCTCTGTACCTTCTCAATTGCTGTGAAAACTAAAACTGCTCTAAAAACTAAAGTCTTTAAAAACTTTTAAAATTCCAATCCACTGCCTCTTAAATTTTCTATTTTTAAGAGCAAATATAGTTCCTGTGTGACCCTGTGGTGGGTGGCGTGAGCTCAGCACTCCATCCACTGACCACTCTTCCTAAGATGCTATACTTATGCACCCCAAAACAAAGACCAGCATAACATAGCAGGTTCTGCACTGTAAGCCCCCAAACCACAGGCTCTTTATCTTTAGGCTCTTTCCCAGAAGGAAGTGTCTGCAAAAGACCCAAAATTTTACTAACGGGAGGCATGGTACCAGACACCACTCCCGTCTCAGAGGAGGAACAGCCCAGGTCCTGGGAGAGAAGACGGGAGCAGGCGGGTGGCGCTGCCCCTCACCTTGCTCCTGCAGACCCAAGCCAAGTGTGAGGGGAGCAGGCTCGTACTTGTGCCATTTTACCCGTAACTACTATTTCTTGTTATAATAACATCTGTTTATTGGCTCTCCCTCCCTTCTGTGACCAGGGCTGTGGATGAGCAGGCCGACAGAGGAATCTTGGCTGTTATGAGATCAGCCAAGACTTGCAATTTAATGAGAAGACAGTGCTTGTATTCCCTGAAGTTTAAAATTAAAGGCTGGAACATAGAATTGGGCCTTTCTTAGTCAGAGGTACCTTATCTGGGACACTCCATTTAAGGAAAATCATGTCTGTCTCAATAGCAGAGAAGGTGAGATTGAACGTCTACCAAGAATGAGACGGTCCAAGAGCATGGTGAGACCCGAGCACCTGGTGCCCACTCCCCACCACTGGGCCCTTCTGCCCGGGGCTGAGCAGGCAGCTCACAGGGAAGTCCCCATGCACCACGCTGTTCCTCTCTGAGACCGACCGGGAAGGGAATCTTTCTCAGCCCTGACATCGTGAGTCCACGGAAGAGGCTTTTCCTAATGGCAAAGGGCAATCTCGTAAACATCAATGACTATCCTGCCCTTGCAATTAAGTGACAGCTTCGAGGAACTTCGCATCAGACTCCCACAAAGAAAGGCCCTGCACGATGGTTCTGTTGTACTCAGCTGTGCTCTAGAACAAATGGGAGCCAGTGGGGGGCCTGGCAGACAGCAAGCTGAGTTCCAGAGGGTGAGCTAGCACTGTGGCCAAAATCACCTTCAGGCTGAGAAGTACAGACAACACAGATAAAGAGAGAAATCCTGCCGTGAGAATTTGTGAGCAGTTCCTTCCGGGGGCAGTGGTCATGTGGGAGGGAAGGACAGCTGCTCTTCACAGACACCTAGCGACGCTGCATGAGGACAGCCCACGGGTGGTGCCCGTGGGAGCAGGTGTCTGGACCACAGCATCCAGTGTGAGGAATTATGTTTTAAGAGAGGAGCAAATTAAAGAGCACCAATAGGCCCCGGCCGGTGTTGCTCAGTGGTTGGAGCATGGCCCAAGCACCCAGGGGTCTTGGGTTTGATTCCTAGTCAAGGGCATGTACTTGAGTTGCAGGTTCGACCCCTGGCCCAGGATGGAGCACATGCGGGAGGCAACCAATTGATGTGTCTCTCTCACATGAATGTTTCTCTCCCTCCCTCCCACTCTCTCTAAAAAAAGTAAAAAATAAAAAAATCAATGGAAAGAATATCCCTGGGTAAGAATTAACAAAAAAATAAAGAACATCACTGACGGATAAAAGTACACACAAACCCATAACACACAGTCCCTACTTCAGTGCTCACACTCAGCAGAGCTGCCCATAAAATACATATTGTTTCCATATTTGTTCACTGTCTGAAGCTACTAAAAATAGTGAATTCATCTTTCTCTATTTTTCTGTAATATCAGTATTTTTTAAATTAAAATTTGTTAATATTTTAAAGGAAAAAGGGTTAGGGGAAAAATAAACCATGTCTTCATCAGTTCATTTCACATATTAAAATACTTAAATACTGCATAAAGGTGTCCAAAGCGGGCACTGGATTGGAAGCCACGCCCACCACACGCGAGGAGGGTGACGGCAGCTGGCCCGGGCCTTTGCTGACCCTCCCCTTGCCCCTGTGCACAGGGCCCTGTCGTCTGTCAGAAGCAAGCGCCAAGGCAGCAGCCTGGGTCTAGCCAACAGCACTGTGCCGGGCGGGCGAAGAGCAGCCTCGGGGCAAGACTCAGGGGTCCAACCTTCCAAAGTTCCCACTACCTGGGTCAGGGTGTCCCCTCAGGGAGCCATCTTCCAGGGGAGAGGACAGCCCTAGTGGCACAGCCATCACAACGTCATCAATGCCATCCACTCATACGGCAAACAGCATACAGAACTGAATCTTTCTCCAGTCCCCGCACAACTACTATTAGAAACTGATATCTTTTCTTACTTAAAATAAGTCATATAACACATGTTTTATTTTAATTATTACAAGGTAATGACCCATGTTTATCTTCCATATAACTCTCAATCTGAACTCCTCCCTGGCATTGCCTTGGAAGCATGTAGAGTGACCATGGGTCTCTACCAGGTGTACCGGCTAATAATGCAGATTTTGTAATTAAAGAAAACACGATAATTTCAAGAGAAACATCAAAAGTGCTTTATTCAAAGTAATGTCCATCACTAGCCACACATTTCCCCCATCTTTCAGATAATTTGTGGATACCATCCCAATAGAACTTTTCTTGTTTTGAAGCAAACCATTCAGAGACCCAATTTTCCACTTCTTCATACCCGCTGCTCAGAAAGTGCGTGTGCCTCAATTGGAACAAGTGGTAATCTGATGGAGCAAGGTCTGGTGAATACAGTGGGTGGGTTAATACCTCCCAGGCA
>NW_006288889.1:1930293-1935809 GCF_000327345.1 Myotis davidii | reverse complement strand
CTCTTTTTGGCACGAAATTCGACATATTTAAGCGTAAAAATATCTATGAACACCTTCAGAAAATTTGACATATGAAGTTTTGAAGCTGTCACTACAACAAAATAGCATACATAAAATTGCATATATATCAACATATGTGTAACTCCATCTATTGGAAAAATCCACATTACTAACCAGTACACCTCGTGCTCCCAAGCAAGGAATCCTGTCTTTTTTAAATATACAGGGTGGGGCAAAAGGTTTACAGTTGTTTATACAGAAAATAATACACAAACTCTGTTTCACATACTCACAACTATAGACCTAATTTTGCCCAAACCTGTAAATGCAGTTTTAACTTTTGAGTTTCTCAAATGAGGAGGCAAGAGAGAATCAGAGAAGGGAGCTGGGCCTCATGAATGACCCCGGGGGACTGTGTTACAGCACAACACAGCCCACAGAGCTGCACTGCACCACACAGGGGCTGCCCACGGCGCCCTGTACAACACGATGAACTTCAATAAAAAGCTTGACTAACCATGTATCCAAAACAGGAGATGGAACACAGAATTCTGTGGGTTCCCTTTTTCCTTCTCATCACTAATCCCCTCGCTCCCAAGAAGTTTTCCTACACATTTCCCTTATGACTTCACAGTACACTCAATTTTTAGAGTTATACCCATGGTGCAATTGCAATATTAAAAAATCACTTCAAGCATCACTAAAGCACTCAAACTGCTCTTCTCATTGCCTTAGAGCAAGTATGTCAGACTCAAAGGCTAACACGGGCCAAATAAACAAGGTTGAAGTTTATGTGGGCCGCAAAAAAAAACAAAGCTTAAATTTTCATAGAACTGCAGCTTTATTTCGAGAGACATGCTGACTACAAAGGGCTAAAATAAACAAGTCACTGTTAACATAAAATGATAGAACATTTTAATAAAAATTAATATTTTTTCTTGAACATTAACTTACCAGACACTGAATAACTGCACAAATAAGAGTAATGCAAATAAACCTATTTTTCTTGTTCTCCAAAAGTGAAATATTTCCTGTTGTGCACACCAAACAAGTCAGTCCGAGACTAATGACATGGCAATGGGCTGCTAAAATGTTCGCTGCTACCAGTAATATTAGTGGAGAGAAATGGTGCGCCTGCGCGTAAGGCACGTAAGAAAATGAATGCAACACGATTATAGTAATCAGTCATTAGCAAACACTGTGGTTCATTATTAATAATCTACACTAATAAAAGAGAAACATGGTAATTGGTGTACGACTGCTACCCTTTTCATTGGCTAATCAGGGCAATATGCAAATTAACTGCCAACTAAGATGGCGGTTAATTTGCATATGTAGGTACAATGCAGGGAGGCGAAAGGGAAAGCAGGAAGAAGCCCCCTGCCACTGACAGTGATCGGAAACCCAGGGGGGAGCTAAGAGCCCCCCAGCCATGATCAGAGAATCGGGCGCCTTTGCTGCCCTGGCCAGTGATAGCAGGAAGTAGGGGTGGAGCCAGCAATGGGAGCTGGGCACGGTCGAAACTGGCAGTCCCGGGAGCTAGGGGTCCCTTGCCTGGGCCTAAAGTGGAGCCCGCGATCGCGGGGCCGCTGCAGCTGCGGGTCCCCGCTGCCCGGGCAGGACGCCTCAGCCAGAGGCATTGGGCCTGGGCAGGGGCAGAGCCTGCAACCGCGGGGAGATGGGGGTCCCCTGCCCAGGCCTGATCCTGGGCCAGGGGCATCAGGCCTGGGTGGGGGGCAGAGCCGGGGATTGGGGGAAATGAGGGGCCCCTGCCCAGGCATGAAACCTCTGGCAGAGGCGTCAGGCCTGGGCAAGGGGCCGATCCTGCGATTGGAGGGTGATGGGGGTCAACACCTGAGGGCTCCCAGTATGTGAGAGGGGGCAGGCTGGGCTGAGGGACACTCCCCCCCCACCCACCCAGTGCACGAATTTTGTGCACCGGGCCCCTAGTCTATATTATAAAAGGCCAATGGCCGTAACACCAGAATGACCAAAAGACTGGTCACTAGGAGGTGCATGGAGCACCTCTCGGTTCCTCTCCGCCGCCCACCAGCAGCGGCTCTTGCGGTGTGCGGGGTGCAAGCTAAGAGCAGAGCAGCAGAGGGCTACCAGCAGTGATAGGCGATGGGCGGGACTGCCAGCTGAGGCCGGCAGGAGTGAGTTACTCGGACAAGATTTCGTGTGCACTGGGCCTCTAGATGTGTACAACAGGATATTGTAAAAATTAAGTTACGAAATTTTTACTAAGACATTTCTTACATCTGTTATGTTGGCTGCGCCACATGCGGCCGGCAGGCCATGAGTTTGACATGTTTGCCTCAGAGGAAAAGTTGAAAGTTTCAGATTAAGTGATGCAAGGAATTCGAGACCTTCTGGGCTCCTAACCTGCCCACCGTTGTCTTCCACTCATCACCAACCCAACCTTCAATTAAGGCTTTCAAATTGCTCCTTACTTTTTCTCAGAATTTCAGGAAGTTGACTCTAAAATAAAACTGCCCTTGAACATGGATATATTTACAGTATTTATATAAAGTCACACCTTAAGCAGCTTTGTGTCTCCCTGACTGGTCCCTAAACACAAGTGTCGTCTGATTTCAGCACCCAACAGTGCTGAGTCTTGGCAATGGCACCATCAGAGGCGAGATGCTGACCCAGAATGTGATCTCTGAGGGGAGACAGCAAGTTCTCAAGTTAACACAACAGATAACGTCTGTGACTTTAAGCCAAACAACGTATAACACAAGTTTACCATAGGCTGACAGACATAAATGTGAGTAAGTTCCCAAGGCACCTCATCAATGTTATAACAAAACAACCCTGTTCCCTGCAGCTTTCAGCCTGCGTGCGTGCTGCACGTGGGATGCTCACAAGCTATGTCATGCATTACTCAGAGCTCCCACTCCTCTGCAGAGAGACGTTCCCTGCAGAGAATCCTGTCCTCTCCCAGGCGAGCAGCCACACCACCAACCCAAGTTTTCAGAGTCAAAGCTCCCGGGCAAACTCACACCAAGTTCACCAAAATCTAACTTGTCAAATGAAAACAAATCATGGGTGGCTTAAGAGCTATTTCCACAGAAAGTAGGAAGAGCTCTTGCCTCACTATTTGGAAACAAGAATTCTCAAAGCATCTTTTGTTGAAAATCATGACATATTTACAAAGGCCGTATCGTAAGCACAGATGTGTTTTCCTCCGTGTTATAGATCTTTTCCTCTGGAGCTGTACATGCCCATTCTAGCTCTCTAAGAAGAATCATAGTGAAAGACTGAATAAGTAAATACAGTAAGAGAACAGCTTGGTGACTTTACCAAGGCTTCCATAAGCCTCGCAGGTCACAGCCAGTGTCCGACCACTCCCGATGCACAGGCCATGCGTGACCGCACTGCGCAAGGAGGTGAGTGGGCAGTGGACGGGGGACTGTGCTTCCCTCTGTCTGCCTCCTCCTTCCTACCAACACAATCCTTTTCACTTAGCAAAGCAAAGGATGACGGCCGCACCCGGCACGTTCACCCTTCAGCATGCAGTAGCACAGAAGCCCTTGCACCACCTCACAGGGAAAAGCCACATCTATTTGACAGAAAGGCGGGAAGTTCCCTGAGTTCAGGAAGCCAGCCGAGGCCAGAGGCCACCCCGCTGGGAAGCAGGAGATGGGATCTCCCTCGGAGCAGCACGTGCCCTCAAGGCCGTGAGGGGAAGAGGTCTGCATCCCAGAATCGGCTCACCTCACACTCACGAGTAACTGGCAGCGGGTGAGCGTCAGGCGGGACAAGCCGGTGAGGAAGAGCACAGGTCAGTGGGGTGGTTGTGTCCCTTCCTACAAGTAAACCTGCTCCCCCGGTGGCCTCCAGGCAGAGGGCCCTCCCAGGGGCTGCTGTAGGAAAGCCCTCTCCACGCCACTCCTCCCAGCCCTACCTCTACTTCAGGGAACCGGCTGGGCCACAGCCTCAGGTGCTGCAACAGGCACCTTGAGAAAACAGATGACCCGAAGTGCTGTTGCCACCACAGACACTCCTGTCCGGTGCCCACCTGAGAAGCTCACTGGAGTTCGGCAAAGCCGGGGCCATCAGATGAAAGGGCAAGACTCAGAAGATGAGGACGGGAGGGAGAACCGAGACTGCACAGCTGCCTGGGGATCAGAGGCCGATCCAGGCAAGGAACCTACCAGCGCTCACAAGCTTATGCGTTGCCTCATGCGCCCTGGCGTGCAAGAACCTTACCTGGGAATGGCAGGAGACATGCCCGGTGCCTCTTTCTCCCCAGGACACAGAGCTCTGCTGTGCGGCTCAGCCCAAGCCCACCTGCTCCCTCCCATCGACACCCTCTTCAAAGGGCCTGCAGCTCCAGGGAAGTACTCCCCTCACCAGCTTCAGCGTGACCTGAAGCCCTTCAAGGCACAAATACCCCAAAATTTGCTTTCTTATGATAAATTCAGGTATTAAACGTGAAAGGAAACTTCGATCCTCTGAACCAACCGTTCCCCGTCCCCACTAAGCAGCGTCATGATTGTCAGTGGGTCCCGCCACGTCTTGCCAGACAAGGTGCATGGCTCTGGTCTGCTCCCAGCCAGCTCTTCACTCACCAGGGGACACCAGTGACAAAGTGGGGTGACATCATGTCTGTGCGCTCATTCCGAGAGGGGAACACCAGCAATACACAGTGGTCGCACGTGCCGCCGCGGTGAATGCTCGGCTTTTACGCTCCAGGGGAAAGCCTGGCAGGAGGGGGTGCTGGGAGGGAGAGGCTGCTGTTTCACACTGCGCCCTGTCATCTGGGCAGAGCTGAAGGCGGTGATGCATGACTCGCCCGGCAGGACCTGGGGAGCCTGAATTAACCTCACAGAAAACTCATGCAGGCTGCAGACTGGCCCGCTGCCTTGGCCAGGGCGGGTTGCTGTGGCCTGCAGGCGGCAGAGCTTCTGTGAAAGCGTCAGCGCTGGTGGCCTCCTCCCTGCCCTCCGGTCAACAGCCAACGCGGGTGCCAGTCCTGCACCGGCCGCGCCCGGGGCAAGCCCAAGCTGGGTCCCAGCGAGAGGGCTGCTAGGAGCCAAGCCAGAGGCTCTGCCAAAAACGCCTCCAACTTCCTTGACCACCAGGCTGCCCAGCTTCTCTTCAGCAAGACTTACCCTCCAGCCCAGCCCGAGGCCTCCAGGGCCGAGCCCCCTGGGATTTCCTCACCACACACTGAAGACAACTGTCCTTTCTCCATAAGGACAACAGTCAGAGGGAAAACAAATGGTTTCAACTAAAAAGTAAATCCCTAAATTTCTGGTGCATATAACTGCAGATTATTTTTGGTATGTGGCTACTTGGCCTGTGAAGTTATAAATGTAAATACTGAACGGTAACGGAAGCCTCATCACAGAACCATATTACAGTGGCCTCTGTGCTGTCTTGTTACAGCTGCACCTCTTTCAGTCCAGTCACCCCGGCATCGCACAAGGCAATTCTTGAGGTCTATGGCCAGAAACCACTCCCTCAATGCTGATAAAGAGCCAGGCTCTTCTCACCAGTAATTCACT
>NW_006288889.1:1926120-1930249 GCF_000327345.1 Myotis davidii | reverse complement strand
GGGGGGGGGCTTTTTTTTTTAATTGAACATTACAAAAAGTAAGAGGGCGCAACATTTCTAAAACCTAATTTTTTAATTTCTCTTGAAACATAGGTTTGTTAAAGCTGGGTCCTACCGGGGGAGGAGTGTGCAGACTGGCCTGAGCAGAGGCTGCGGGGCCGGCAGTGCTCTCACCACCGAGAGCCTCGCCGTTCCACGCGCTCCGAGGCGCATCCCGGCAGGGCAGGGGGCCTCCATTAGAGGGGTCACCAGGGCTTCACCAGCAGAGATTTGTGGTTTCGGGTGTGTTTTGTTTTGTTGGTAATTATATGTGCTTGGGTCTCACTAAGATCTACTGGATCAAAATCTCTAGGAGTGGGGCCTGAGCATGCGTATTTTATCATCTTCCCTAAATAATTCAGAATAACTGCAACTATGGCCCCATGAGGGATATCAGGAAGACTCTAGTATGTACCTCCAAACCTATGTTCCCAATAAAAAACGAAAAGTCCATCCCCCTAAAACTATCCCCCTAGAGTTATACTGAGTTAAGGGCCACACTGTAGCTAACGGACGCATCACTGTTATCTCCCAGACACGTGAAACAAGCAGGTGTGGCTGCCAGTGTGGGAGAAGCCCACAGAGCAGAGGCCACACAACCTGCAACAAAACACCCACTCATAAATGACCATATTACCTTATCGCCCAAACAGGACACGGAGAATGCCCCAGGCACCAGTAGGAAGTACGCCAGGGCAGCAGATGTACACCAGGGCTGCCAGGGGCGAGCAGAAGGGATGGCACCTACCCTTCACCATGCTTCAATGTTTGTTTTAAGGAGAAAACAAAATAAGTCACCCAGATGGTAAGTCACTAATTATCAGCGTCTAAGGCAGAGGCAGAAGTTGCACCCAGCACCTGCCAGGGCCTGCGCACCACAGGCCTCAGTAAACGGTTTCCCATGAGCGATCAGGAGACCAATGAGGACCAAGACATGAGTGGTAGGTGCTCCAGTGATGGGTCAATTTAGTGATCTGTATTCAGTGGACTAAAGGGGCCATATGCTAAACTGACTAGTTCAGGGAAGGCCTGATGGCAGTTGTGTAAACTCAAAGACCTAAAATAACCACAAAGGATGGTCTGAAAATTAAAAATTTGACTACGAACAGGTTATAGACCAGTGGTTCTCAACCTTCCTAATGCCGCGACCTTTTAATACAGTTCCTCATGTTGTGGTGACCCCCAATTTCAATGTTACAAATTTAACATAATTAAAGCATAGTGATTAATCACAAAAACAATATGTAATTATATATGTGTTTTTCGATGGGTCTTAGGCGACCATCGAAAGGGTCGTTCGACCCCCAAAGGGGTTGCGACCCACAGGTTGAGAACCGCTGTTATAGAGGGTAGTCATGTCCTAGGCCAGTATTTTCCCTGACAAAGATGAACTTACATCTTTACTGAGCCTATTGTCTTTTTGCATCTAAGATAACATACCTGTGAAATGTTTGGGTAACTTGTAGCTTCCCTTTTTTCCCCCAGACCCCTCAGGGTACAACAAATGGTACTAGGGCATTCCCTCATTGTTATAGTTATCATGTTAATTGTCAACTGTTAACTACATTAACTATCCTGTATCCATCTATGTAACAGAAGCGTATGTCCATCATTTCACTTTTTATCCTATCCCAGAAGTCCCCCTCCCTTTGCTTTCTTCACCTCCTTAATCACCAATGAATTTCCTGTAATCCACTTAAGTATTTTCCTTTTGATGGTAATTTATAAAAACAAGGTATGAACTCCCCATTCTCCAGAGCATTATCTCAATTCGTTGAGGTTCTACTTCCCAGCATATGTCGGCAGTTTGGCTCAAATAAACTCACAACAATTCTTTACAGATTTCAATGTTGTTTTCTTTTTACGTTAACAGCTTCAAGAGCGTCTGGGAATAAACCCGGGAGCTACGAATCCTTCATGGAAAACAACCAAATGGAGGAGACCCAAGACGACCCAGGAGCTGCCTCCCTTCGGAAGTGCAGAGCTCCCCCTCACCTGCCCCTGGGGCAGACTGGGCTACCCTCCTAAACAGTCCTGAAGGCAGCCCTGGAAGCCACTCAGCAGCAACATACAGCAAGCTTGAAGGTTAAGGCAATGGGGGGGGGGTGTCTGAAAATCAACCACAAAACCCACAATTATCTACAAAGTGGTTCTGCTGTGAACTAACTGCTGTCTGACTGCACACCTGCCTGAGGCAGGGCGCCTCCCACTGGCCGAGAGGTCGGTAAGCGCAAGAGGTGCCAAGGTTCTGCTCCCTGAGTCCCTGTGGTTACTGCTCCCTACAGGTCCTACAACTAGTGCGTGGTCGGGCAGGTTCGGCACTCCCCTCCCACCCACAGCTCTGGCCCTAAGACACTTCACAGGCTGCCACAGGGGCCCATACCTACCAACTGTTGATCAGATGCCGTGTTTAGACAAATGACAGCCACTCAAATTCTGCGTAACACCAGCCCACAGCAGCCCACACCAGCTACTGGGGGCTAGCAGCAAGCAGACTACTGCTCTCCCTAGTCGTTTCTTCTCCCAGTTCCAACCCGCCCACAGCCCCGCTGTGGGCTAGCCCCGAGGCACAGGAAAGCTCTGTGCAGTCAGGCTTGGGCCCCTCACAGCAGAGGGGAGGCCTCGGCCAGACCTGTCAGCTCCCCTTCAGGTGCCATGCCCTTAGGCATCTTCCTGGGGCCACTGCTGCGGTGGGTGCCACCTCCACCCCCTGGTACATGCCCCGACTAGGAATCAACCTTCGACCTTTTGCTGTGTGGGACTCTGCTCCAACCAATCGGGCACCAGCCAGGGCTCCGCCACTTCATTTTTAAGGAGAGCACTTTATGTACTTTGTATGCAGATGTCTCGGCATGTGTGAGAGACAGCTTGAGAACACAGATAGTATGAAAACCCAGAAATATTTTAAAGGCTTAAGTGAAATAGAGTCTAAATCTTTTTAAAGAAATTAAAGAAAACTCAGCTAGTTTCCACTTTATTACAGCAGCGCCCCTTCCCAAACAAACTTTTCCTCTTGGCTGGAGCATTCAGAGCAGCAATCTCAAGAGGAAATGCCAAGGAAATGGTGTCATGCAAGACTCCTTAATAAAAAGGAAAATAGATAAGGCCTTCTTCTAGGAGAAAAATGCCCAAGGAAACCCAAGGAAGCAAGCTTTGTTCAAACAGAGAGAAGTCCAACCTAATTTAAGGAGCCTTTGCAGCCTGATAAGAGCTAAAAATAAGAAAATACCTAAAGCAGAGTGGCCGTCCTCCCCACCGACCGAGCCCGAGCCCGAGCCCAGGTGTGCGTCTTCCCAACGCCATGTTCCTGGCCTCTGCCAAATCCCAGTGCTTTCTTCTCTTTGTTCAGACCTGATGTTTTCTCCCAAGAGAATGAGTATCTACAGCGGAGTCATGGGATCAGTCAGGGTTACGGTTATCAAGGAAAAGAGGCTGGAAAACCTAAGTCCTGGGAGAATTGTAGTAAATAATGAACTTCACTGCCCTTGATCACTGACCTAATCTGAGCAGAGTAGCATAGCATGTCCCTGAAAATGTGCAATGTGTCCTCAAATCTGGTAAATGACAGATATAAAGTGACTGGTTACCACAATCTTGACACACAGATGTCTGCTTTATCTTCTTCCACGTTTCCAGGACTCTACTCATTACTATAAAAACTATTTTGGGTTTTGTTTTTCCATGGAGTCTATATTACATGACTACTAATAAATGTCTGATTTACTGGGGAAAAAATGTTGTCCTGGGTTCAAGTCTTATTTTTACCATTTGCAAGGTTTAGGTTACTTTTCTATGCATCCAATATTTTCACTTACTATTTATAGTTGTGCTTATTATTTATCAGGAAGATGTTCTCAAATTTTACAGAAAGAGAGATAAAGACATAGAAACAGACTTATATATAGTATTTTTTTAAAACCTGTACAAAGCATTCTGAGGTTAATAATAGAGAATGAACTAAAAAATAAGTGAATATATCATTACGAGGGGCCCGGTGCACAAAATTCGTGCAGGGGGGGGTGCTCAGCCCAGCCTGCCCCCTCTCACAGACTGGGAGCCCTCAGGGGATGTCCTACTCCCTGCTCCTTGT
>NW_006288889.1:1915584-1925536 GCF_000327345.1 Myotis davidii | reverse complement strand
CCTCCCCCGCCACCTGTCTGGCCGACAGGCCTGGACACCTCAGCGGCGGGGCTGAGGGGACTGGGCGCCGCCATCTTTGTGACAGAGTGACGGAGTGATGACTAATTGCTATTACTCTTTTATTAGATAGGATTTCAAAAAGCACTTGTCAAACTCATTATTTCAGTGAGTTTCTGACAGCACTGTTACTGTGTAAAACAAAGGCCCAAGGATCTTTATGACCTAAACTCCTGCTCACCCCTAACCCCTGGGACACTCAGGTGCCTGTGAAGAGATCTCCACAGCCCTCAGCTTTGCATGGGATCCCTGGACAAACAGCCAGCTGTGCAGCTCAGCCTCTGATCCAAACACAACCCGCCACGTGACACTGCAGGGTGCGGAGCAGGGCACTTATCTGTAAGTGAAGAGGCCATTCAACAATAAAGCCCACCCGTGGTAGCAGTGACCTGGGCCCAGCAAGTTAGATCCCAGTCCTGTCGCTAACCAGCTCTTTGCCTCTGACTTCCAACAGTTTAACGGTATCCTTCACCTGCTGAGGCCGGAGCTGGTATCCCAGCTGCAACACAGTGAACGGGACGGATCACGTGTTCCCAGAGTCCCCCTGAGCTCCATGAGACCTTTCTGAGGCTCACACTGAGGTCTGCAGAGTCCCCATCGGGCATGCGGATTTCACTGAGACCCCGTGCCTTCAATGACCTCCTGAAACAGCTGAGCCGCAAACAGGTGGAGGTGAGTACCGCATTCTGCTTGCAACTTGGGCTGAAAGTGAGCATACCTTTCTACTCAAAATCATTCACTTTAGTGGCCTTATCTCTTCAGCATAATGACCTCCTCATCCATCCCAACGAAAACAAAACGAAACAACATCTCCAGGCAAAGCCCAAGGAAGTGAACGTCATGCGCCCAGAAAGCCTAGGCTCAGCTCAGCCGCGTACAACGAAGGCCAGGCCCCACCGCCCACCCGCCCCCGGTGCAATTCCAGCACTGAGACCAAGGGGTGCAGCCTCCATCCCGGCGAAGTGCGGAGAACGCCACGGAGCCGCTGTGTCTACCTCAGCCCCTGTGTCTACCTCAGCCCCTGGAGCGAAGGAGAAGGCCCAAGAACTGCCACTTCAGGCGCGGGCTTGTGGCTCAGAGCTCCACAGTGTTTGTAAGGACACATAGTTTTCCTTCCAACACACACAGAGAACTGTACTGTATACCTATTTCCTACTGGAAGAAAAGGGCCCAAGTTAAAAGCTGCAATCACGTCCTGAGATGAATGTCGAAGCTCAGACATTTACTCTTTGCTCTAGGGTACACACTGAAGTGCTAGAGGTTCTTGCATAGCGTTCTCAGAACACATTTAAAGAATCCCCCTCAAAAACAATGCAAACTGATCTACAAAGTCTGACGAACATGCATCTGGGAAATTCACACACTGATATCCCATGCTGGAGCGACAGGCTTTGCTAACATACTTGGATAAAGTGGCCAGAAACTAAGCCAGACCTGTAACATCAGAGCCTCGCGCTCGGAAGAAAGCTTCCCTGCAATGCACAGGAAGAGGGTGAAAGCCACTGCCGAAGGCCATGCCCTCACTGCGCCGCCAAGGGGAAGAGCAGGCAGGGCGCACGGCGTGCATGTTCAGTCTGCGGCAGAAGCTGCACTTACGCACAGATTTTCAGCTGCACAGGGGTCAGGCCCCTACCCCTGCGTGGTTCAAGGGTTAGCTGTACTTGTCTGCACAAACTGCCCTGTCCTGCAACCCGACACAGCCTGGATCAGCTCTCGACTTCAAGGACAGTATGCCACTCGGAAGCACTCTCATGGCTGCCAGTGTTCCACTGAACAGCCAGCTCTGCTCAGTGAGCAAATGTAAGAGGCAGAAGAGACGGAAGCCGGGGAAGAGGGATTAATGCAAAAAAGGACAGGAGGAGAGACAGGGACCAAAACCTTTCATCTGTGCGGACAGAGATGACAGTGTCGTTTTCTGTGGCATCTGTTCCTTCGACAGTGGTCTCGGCCACGAGGAGGAAAGCTCTCCTTCGAGAGGAGCTTCACTCGGGGTCAGCATCACTGTGGACAGGGCAGCCCTTCCTGCGGCTGCCTAAGCAGTCCTTCTCCCCACACTGGCTGTGGGAATTCGTCTGCGCTCACAAAGGGCCTTGACTAGGCAGCCCACAAGAAAACCTTAAAGAATTTTAGCCTTGCCCAACAGGCGTGGCTCAGTGGTGAGCGTAGGCCTATGAGCCAGGCAGTCACGGTTCAAATCCCAATCAGGGCACATGCCCAGGTTGTGGGCTCGATCCCCAGTTGGGGGCATGCAGGAGGCAGCCCATCAATGATTCTCTCTCATCATTGATGTTTCTCTCTCTCTCTCTCCTCCCCCTCCCTTCCTCTCTGAAATCAATAAAAGTGTATTTTTTAAAAAGAATTTTAGCCTAGAATACAAGAACTTTTCACTCTGCTTTTAAAAAAATAAGACATCAAATTAAATGTTTAAAAGGCATCTGACAAGTCTTTTGTCACTCTTACTCATTAGTGATTCCCAAAATCTAGCAAATAAGGCCAATTCCTCATTGAGTTTTCTTAGCTGCCCATCCAAATTTGAGAAGGCAGTTAAGCTTAGCAAGAAAATCAAATCGCAGCTCTGCCACGGATTAGCTGTACACAATCTCAGGCAAACTGCAAAAACATCTCTAACCCTCAGGTTTACTGTCGACAAAACTGAAAGTAATCACAGTGCTTGCCTCATGGTAATCTGAAGGACTAAATGAGACCGTGTGCGCACAGGTGTCCACACAATCAGCGCTGGCTATCGTTCTTCTTTTATAATTTTGTTAAAATATGTTTTTTATTTTAGACAGAGAAGAAGGGAGAGGGACAGGAAGATGGAAACATCGATGAGAGAGAAACACTGATCAGCTGCCTCCTACACAGCTTCCACTGGGGATTGAGCCTGCAATCCGGGCATGTGCCCTGACCAGGAATCCAACCATGACCTCCTGGTTCAGAGGTCGATGATCAACCACACTGAGCCTCACCCAGGAGCAGCGCTGGTGATTGTTATTCCCATCATGCCCTCTGCAGCAGACACAGAACTGGCACTGTTCAGCCGTCGGCGGCTGCCCTGCAGTGCGTGGCTCCTGCAGCTGGAGCCTGGCACCAGCAGAAACGAGGAGGGCTGGGTCCCTGAGACTGAACGGTTTCCCACGTGGACGTGGGACGGTGGCTGCAGCAGCAACAAGCTGGACATGGCGAGGAAAACACTGAGTGTGCTTTCAGTGGGACAAGCTGGAATTCTGCCTCAGCACCTTCAAAAGCTCTATGACCACAGACAGGTAACTTAACTTTGCTCAGCCTCATTTTCTCTGTGGTAAACGGGCATGTCACACTGATCCTTGCACACCATCCTTTCCTTCCCTCCTCCTCATCCTGTAACTTTCTAAGGATAAGTGTCTGCTGGTATAGGCGTGAGCTTGTCAATTGTGATAACCAGAAAACAGCATGGGTGTTTTATGAGAAAATGTAGGTTGATACAGGAAGTGGCTTCTCTCCTGAATCAAGAATGAACCAATGGGCAGTTGGATAATGAGATAATGCCACCTTTCAGATAAGAAGTGAATCTGAGAAACTGTGTAATAAAAGACAAGCTGCTGCACGGTGAACACAGCCTAAGAAATGCAAACCTGAGTGGCTATGTGATTCCTATGCTAGTTTATTTTCATTGACTTTCAAGTAATCTTTCATTCAAACCAGGTTTCCAATACCCTGGGGTAATTTCTTTTATCCTTCAGCATGTCATAAATTTCAATATAAAATTAATTTCCATCTAATTTACAACCCTGGAAAAAAGGGAGGTTCGAAAGAAAAGGATAACAAAAAACAAATAAGGAACTGAACACCATGAAGTTCAGAAAGTGCCGTTCTCCGGGGAACAGCCACGTCTCGCCCTTCGGACGAGGCCAGCGCCGAGGGGTGTGAGGAGGCCCTGTACGCCGGGGGCCCTCCCCCTGCGCTGGCTCCTCTCAGACCGAAGGAGGCCGGCTGCAGGGTGAGCCGGAGGCAGCCATGCGGTAAGTGAATGTGGCACCGGCCAGGCCAGAGTCAGGCTCACAGCTGAGGGTATCAGAGGTTCAAGTAACTCGGTATATAAGGAACAATTTAAAAGGTGTTTTTGAATCCATTAAATGTGCCCACCCCCACCACTCTTTTCCTCTCTACCTACCCCCTCATTGCCCAAATTTTCCCCAATGCCCTCCTAACCCATTTTGGGGAAGCTAGGTAAGAAAGAACATTAAAAAAAGAAAAAAGATGCTGGGGAAAAAGAAGACTTGCCTATTCTACTGACCATTTCCCCCCATTCTAAGCAATGTGCTCGCAGAGATGCCCATCACAGAAGTCCCCGGCTCAGGGGCTGGTGCTCACTCAGAGGGGCCAGGAGCCAGAAGAACTCATGCTTTGGGTGATGTCCTGAACACAGGCCACTCAAGCCTGCAGGCAGTATCCTCCCACGCCCCCTCCAAACCATGGGCTACTCCTCAGCAGAAGCTGTGAACCTTGCTGTATAAAGACAAACACGATTACACATGAACACAGCCCAGACCCTAGAGCCTCAGGGTGCTCTGTGCAGCAAGGAGACTGCTAGACCCCAGGACGGACGCCCGACTGCACACACCAGGCTGCTCAGAGAGCCCCTCCCGCCCCCCTCCCTCCAGCCCTGGCCATCCTGAGAAGACACAGGCCAAATGTTTGCACCTTCACTGTGTCCAATGGAGAAACAAACATAAGAGGTCATCACTGACCCAAGACTCCTGCAATGGGAATCCGGCCTGCATTGCCCAGCCAGGCCCCTCAGCTGGTGGGGCCTCCCAGGCCATCAGTAGCCCGTCATCCATGCACACACCTCACAGATAACTGTCTGAAGACTTCAGGCAAGAAAACCCTTTTACCCATGTGGATCTATAGCCTATAGATGGTAAACTTTTCATTCCAAAGCAAATTCAACACAAGTGCCTCCACTTTTCCAACAATTCTCTTTGGCTAAAATTACCCTTGAAGCAATGACCATTTTCCCCAGGCTATGTGTACATCAGGCCTCAAATCAAACAAAAAATTATGTCTACAAAAAAATGTCTGTGGGCTAAAAGTTAACTGGCCTGCCACTCAGGAAAAGAGGACTCTTCGCAAGTGACCTGGACAGAAGCAGCAGATGGATGAGGACTGGCCAAGCCGAAGAACCACACCAACACCTGCCTCAGGACAGCAGCTTACACAGAAGCTTGCGGTGTGTGCCAAACCTGGGCACCCAGCCAGGACGGCACACGCACGGTCAGGGGCACCGATGGCCATCACAGCTTCCAGACTCCACTCCCAGGCAGCTCCGTCTGCAGCTGCTGGCGGGGCCCTAAGTGAGACAAATTCCCTGTCTCTAAACAGCTGTCTTGGTTTCATTTCAGCACCTTCCTAACAGTCCCTCAACCTGCATGTCCTACAATCGCGGAACCAGGAGTTGCCCGTTTCCTGCCCACTTTCTGCCACACTACCGGCACTGTCGGTTCACTCGGAGACAACACGGTGGCTCACCCTCAGTAGATACCCAGTAACTACCTGCTAAGTGACTCAAGGGACCCTGAGGACTCCCCACTCTGCAGAGGAGACATGGCACTGCAGGCTGTCTGTTTCCACGGTCACCAAGCTGGAGCTAGGAAGCGGCACTGGGAAGCCCACAAGAATCGATCTCCCATTCGAGTATTCTGCCTCTCGGCTTACAAACATGAAAAGGGAAGGGAAAGCGCAGTCCTACAAAGTTAGTATCCTTTTCAATATATTCTACTGAAAGTTTAACCAATTCCTGAGACCTGTTTTCTTCTTTCCTTTCTCAGGTGACTTCATGCTCCTTAATCTGATAAGAACGTGTGTGCGTACACCTGTGGAACACCGGATTCCTCACAAAAGTGCTAATTCATGACTGAAGAGCTGTTATTAAAGTCAGATTTTTCAACACACCAAGAGGGAGGTGGGAACGGCACATAAACCAAACAAGAAAGGTGTGGGTCTCCCAGCCCCAGGGACCAGTGCAGCCCTGAGCATCCCAGGCATTGAGGTGGAGAAAGTGAAGGGCAAAGATAGAGAAAGGGCAGAGGGGCCCAGCCGGTGTTGCTCAGTGGTTGCACGTGAACCTATGAACCAGTAGTTCCCGGTTCGATTCCTGGTCAGAGCACATGCCCAGGCTGGGGGCTCGATCCCCAGTGTGGGGCGTGCAGGAGAAAGCCAATCAATGATTCTCTCTCATCACTGATGTTTCTAACTCTCTTTCACTCTCCCTTCCTCTCTGAAGTCAATAAAAACATATTTAAAAAAAAAAAAGAAAGAAAAGAAAGGGCAGAGGGTTCCCAGCAAAAGAGATTATCTGGATCCCGTCCTCTTTGTGATGAGAGAGAATGAGGGTGTCTGACCTGCCTGCATTCCTTATTTCTAAACCTGACTCAAATATTCCAAGTTCAGAGTCAAAAATGGTAAATAAAAATTTTAACATGGACATATAAAAACTCTTCAATACGTTTATCTGATGGTAACTGGCTGGTTTCTGTCCCAAAGTGGAACAGTGGGGACGTTTTGGCTGTTATGCTTGATTGTTTTTAAACGGCAAATGCCCAGAGTGTTTATTCCACAATTTCTTCAAGGTGAGCAAATGGACCTCTATTTCAGGAGCCTCCCTGCTTTGAACAGCTCTACTCACTGCAGTCGAGACCAGTGGGCGCCAACCTTTCAGACCTCAGGGACCACTGCTGCTCTAGACTCTTCTTCAAGAGTGAAAAAGTAAGGTTTACTATTCACATACAGTACCCGCCAACTTTCTCTGTAAAACCCCATAAATTACTCAGATGCTCTGTTTTACAACAGGTTGTGGCTGTTCCTTTGAATTATATGATCTAAAGCCACTCGTGCTAAACACACGGGAAAGAGACATTCAGATCCTGGGCTTCTGCTTCTCCACAGAAAACGCCTCTGCCCTCACTCGACAGTGCTCAGGCTGGGGGCCCGCGGGCTAGCAGCTCACCTCCGAGGGCTCCATTGCTCAAAAGGCTGCTGCACCTGGGATTAAAAATGGCGGCAGAGTAAGTGGATGCTGCACGGACAAGCTTCCAGGACCAGACTGGAATTACAACTAAAATACAGAAAAACTTCATGAATAATCAACAGAAGACTCACTGGAGACAACCCTGATACCCGAAGACAGGAAGTGAAGGCCACATTGAGATTGATATCTCAGCTGTGGGGGGTTGCCACTGAGAACTCTGGGATCTATCCCCAAGCTGGGCCCCAGCAGAGAACAATAGAACTGAGAAGGTGCCCACATAACACCTGGCTGTGAAAAGCAGCAGGGTTGCTGTCTGCCAGGGAGACAGGGCTGAAACTGCAGGCACCCTCTTAAAGGGCCAGTGCATAAAATTCCCTGTGCAGCCACTCACCTTGGGCTCTGGCAGGGGGCGGGCAGAGTGGACGGAAGCTGTGGGAGCAGAAGCCAGGGTTGGGGCCTCTGGGGTTAAAGCTCAGAAGGAAGACACACAGGTTTCCTGTGCTGAGTCATTCCATCACTCTGCAGAGGTCATGTTTCTCACACAGACATTTACTATACAGGTGACCTTGCCTGGCGGGGAAGACAGATGACCCACCCTATTGGAAAGCACCTGGCCCCACCGTGAGAAGTTGCTCAGGCCCATTAAGAGACTGAGAATAACAACTAGCCTCCAGGCAGAAGCAATTGCCCCACCCTGTTGAAAAAAACTCTTGGCACACCTGTGGACGATTGCTTGAGGGCAATTCAAGAGGAAATCCTATCAGTCTGTAGACAGAGGCCCTCTGAAGACTTTGAGTCTTTGCTGGATATCATTAGTCAGAAACACCTAATTAGTTAGAAATACCATTTGACACTATCCTGCAATAGAGATTGAGAGGTGTAGCAGATCTACCGAATACAGGGGTTCTCAAATTGTGGGTCACGACCCCTTTGGCAGTCGAAATGAAAGAACAAGAGAATACTCCAGAAGAAGACATAAATGAAACAGAGTTAAGAAATTTATCTGATATAGAGTTCAAAATAATGATGGCAAAGATGCTCAACAGCGTGAGAAAAAATACAGTAACTATGAAACAAAGAATGACATAGCACAAATAAAGAACACATTGGAAGTAATACACAGCAGATTAGGAGAGGCTGAGGACTGGATCGAATTAGAAGACAGGGTTGAAAAAAATCACTCACTCAGAGAACCAAAAAGAAAAAACAATTATTAAAAAACAGAAGGACAGCTTAAGGGAGCTGTGGAACAATGTGAAACATCACAATATTAGAATAGTAGGTGAGCCAGAGAGGCAGAAAGGGAGAAAGGGATAGAGTAGGTGTTTGGAGAAATAATGGTAGAAAACTTCCCTAACCTGGTAAAGGAAGAAGTCACACAAATCCAGGAGGCACAGAGAACCCCCAGCAAGAAGAACCCAAATAGGCCACGCCCACACATCATAATTAAAATGCCAAAAATTAAAGACAAAGAGAGAAGCTTAAAGGCAGCAAGAGAAAAGCAAACTGTTACCTACAAAGGAGCTCCCATAAGGCTGACACCTGATTTCTCATCAGAAACTCTATAGACCAGAAGGGAGTATCATGAAGTTCTCAAGGTACTGGACAGCAATGATCTGAAACCAAGATTACTCTATCCAGCAAGGCTATCATTCAAAATAGACAGTAAAATAAAGAGCTTCCCAGACTAAAAGAAAAAAGAAGGCTAAAGGAGTTTGTCACAACCAAGCCAGCATTACAAGAAATGCTAAAGGGACTGCTGTAATGAGAAGAAAGAGAGAAACATAGGCATATAGAATTGAAATGGCAATAAATACCTATCAATCATAACCTTAAATGTAAGTAGATTAAATGCTTCAATCAAGAAGGCATGTGTTAGCTGAATGGATACAAAAACATGACCCAACTATATGCTGTCTACAAGAGACCCACCTCAGAATAAAAGATTCACACAGGATGAATGTGAAGGAATGGGAAAAAATTTTCTATGCAAATGGAAAAGAACAAAAAAACTGGGGTAGCAATACTCATATTCAACAAAATAGACTTCAAAATAAAGGCCATCACAAGAGACAACAAAGGTCACTACATAATACTAAATGGATCAATCCAACAAGAGGATATAACCCTGGTAAACATATATGCACCCAAAAAGGAGCACCTAAATATATTTTAAAACTTCTAGAGGACTTTAAGGGAGAGACTGACAACAATACAATCATAGTAGGGGACTTTCAACACCCTGCTACCTTCACTTCTTCCAGACAAAAAAATTGACAAGGAAACAGTGACTCTAAAGGACACACTGGATCAGATGGATTTAATTGACATGTATGGGACATTTCACCCCAATATACATTCTTCAGAATATACATTCTTCTCAAGTGCAGATGGGTCATTCATAGACATAGACCACATGTTAGGACACAAAACAAGTCTCTACAAAGTTCAAGAAGGTTGAAATCATATCAAACATCTTCTCAGATCACAGTGGAATAAAATTAGAAATCAACTACAGTAAAAACACTCAAAAACATTCAAACACATGGAGATTAAATAGCAGGTTATTAAACAATGAATGGGTTACCAATGAGATAAAAAAAAAATAATTAAAAACCTCCTGGAAACAAATGAACATACTAGTACAACAACTAAAAATCTCTGGGACACAGCAAAAATAGTCCTGAGAGGGAGGTTCATAGCACTACAGGCCTACCTAAAAAATAAATAAATAAAATAAATTAATTAATAATTAAGTTAACCCTACAACTTAACATTTTGCAGTCCAATTTTATTTTTGGAATTCAAACAGTCTGGTCCAAATTAATTGATGGGATTTAATGTTGAACCGGTTTGTGGTGTCTCAGCCTCGACGTGACCTGCTCC
>NW_006288889.1:1912414-1915302 GCF_000327345.1 Myotis davidii | reverse complement strand
AAAGTAGATTTGCCATTTCATAATGGATTTCTGTTATGTGCTTGTTAAATCTTAACCCTTTGCAGTCCAATTTTATTTTTGGGATTCAAACAGTCTGGTCCAAATTAATTGACAGGATTCAATGTTGAAGTTATCTGTCTCACTAGACCTCAGCTCGACGTTGGACCTGCTCCTAGCACCTGCCCTGTCGAGTCAGCCTCCACGTTGGACCGAAAAGGGTTAAAGAACTAGAAAGAGAACAAGAAAAGCCCAGAGGAAGGAAAAAATAAAGCTCAGAGCAGAAATAAATGACATAGAAACCCCCCGCCTCCCCCAGAAAAACAACAACAATACAAAAGATCAATAAAACCAAGAGCTGGTTCTTTGAAAGGATAAACAAGATTGATGAGCCTCTTCCCAGACTCACCAAAAAACAAACAAACAAAAAAAAACAGAGAGAGAACCCAAATAAATACAATCAGAAACAAAACGAAGAAGTAACCACCAACCCACAGAAATATAAAGGTTTGTAAAAAAATATTATGAACAACTAACTACATGCCAACAAGCTGGACAATGTGGTTGAAATGGACAAATTCCTAGAAAAACACAATCTCCCAAAACTGAACCAGGAAGAATCAGAAAACCTGAATAGGCCAATAACAACTGAGGAAATAGAAGCAGTAATCAAAAAACTCCCAGCAAACAAAAGCCCAGGTCTGGATGGCTTCACAGGGGAGTTTACCAAACATTCAAAGAAGAGCTAACACCTATCCTCAAACTATTCCAAAAAATCCAAGAGGAAGGAACACTTCCAAGCTCTTTTTATAAGGCCAGCATTACCCTAATTCCAAAACCAGGTAAGACGCTACAAAGAAAGGCCAACATCCCTGATGAACATCCCTGAGGATGTTTTTGTTTGTTTATTTTTTTTGTTCATTGCCTCAGAAAACTTTCCTAATACCTTATCAAAGGCTTAGAAAGAATAAAACATTCCTTGGAAGAAAAGCTGGCTGGATAAGGCTGTTGGAACAGGCATCCGATCTTGTGTCCTAACTGTGCTGTTCTAATTTGTGGTCACTTGCAGTGCAGACCTTCTAAAGAGGTGGAAGTGTCTGTTCCTTTCCTTATTCCACTATGAAATGTCTGCCCCGGCTACGGACCGGACTCATCGCTCTGCGCTACCCAAACCCGGTGGAAACGCACACCAACCTTTACCAAGCATATGTGCACAAAAGCAGCCCAGTACAAGACTTGAGATTTCTTTCTCTCCTGGTCTCACCCTAAACTCTCCTAGTGAACTTTACTTCGGATGCCAATCTAAAATGTGTTTGAGGGTAAAAGGGTGGGGACATAAGGACATAATATTTTTCTTTACCTAACGTACTTGCTAATAACCCATAACCCTGGGTTCCTCAATACTGCCTATGTTTTAGCAACAATACACCCCCTACATTAGAAATCTCCAGTTTCTATTAAAAACAACAACAGGGAAAGAAAATAAATGAAATGGGTCTAAAAACCAAACCACCTAACTCAAAAAAGGGGGGCGCTGAGGAAGGAGAGACGAGACTTAAGGAAACAGGTCCACATTTTGGCCTAAAGCTTTTTCCCCCAAATATCTGTACTGTTCGCAGAAGTGAAATGTAATTCAGTTTTAATATGAGTTTAAATTTCCTTAAATGAACATTTATAAAGGCACAGTCCAAAATGCACAAAATCCCCCAAACAGCATTTTTATAGCAAGCTCTCATCCTGAAGTTAAAAAAGTAATCCCACAAAATTAAAATTCCAGAAGACAGGATATAGAAATCAGCTCCCTGACTTGATTCAGCCTGAAAAGCACTCAGCTCTCCAGAATATATAATGTACATTTCTGTGAGAGATCAACCATCCAGCCACTTCAATTTTTTAAAAATATGTTTTCAATGATTTTAAAAAGAGGAAGGAAGAAGAAGAAAGAGATTGAAACATGAATGATGAGAGAGAATTACTGATCGGCTACCTCCTGCATGCCCCACACTGGAGATTGAGCCGGCAACCTTGGCATTTGCCCTGACCAGGAATCAAACCTTGACCTCCAGGTTCATAGATTGATGCTTGACCACTGAACCACACCAGCCAGGCAAGCCACTTCTTAAACTTAGAAAATATGAAAATCAGTTTCTCACAAGTGCCCTAAAACAATGAAAACCATATTCACTCATCAGTAAAAGTATCAGCATACACTTTTATTTACAAAGAATAAATAAATCAAAGGATGTGTCAAAATGGGATTTCAAGTAATTTGGTGTAAGAGTAGCTGACTGGCAGCAGCCACAGCAGAGACACCAGGTGGGGTCAATACAAGGAAAATGAGCCTTCTTAAAAGGGGGACTGGGAGGCAGGGGTGGGGCAGTAATAAGAGTGGGCAGAGGGGAGAAACCAAGATGGCGGCATAGGTAAACACTGGAAATTGCTGCCTCCCACAACAACTTCAAAAATTCAACTAAAAGACAAAACGGACATCATCCAGAACCACAGGAAGGCTGGCTGAGTGGAAACTCTACAACTAGAAGGAAAGAGAAAAGCACACTGAGACTCAGAGGAGGTGCGGAAGTGCAGAGGTACGGAGGGGCACGCGGAAACTGCTGGCAACTGAGCGGCTGTCTTTTTGAATCGGGAGGGAGTCACAAGCCCCCGACTGCTCTGAACTCCAGTCCCGGGAAGTCTCTGGGGACCCAGACTCATATGGGGAGAAACTGGACTGTGTGGCAGTGGGCAGAACTTGGAACTCGAGGGCGGCTTTCTCTTGCAGCGATTACCGGGACACTGAGACGTGAGGCCTCTTAGGGCAGGACTGAGGATCAGCCATACTGCTTGCTCTGCCCTGTTGATTCCCTGAGACCCCGCCCCATCCACTGAACACA
>NW_006288889.1:1900138-1911576 GCF_000327345.1 Myotis davidii | reverse complement strand
CAGCTTATTTCTTAGCAGAAACTTTGCAGGCCAGAAGGGATTGGCAAAAAATATTCAAAATGATGAAAAACAAGGACCCACAACCAAGATTCCTCTACCTAGCAAAGCTCTCATTTAGAATAGAAGGTTAGATAAAGAGCTTCCCAGACAAGAAAAAGCTAAAGGAGTTCATCATCACCAAACTAGGATTATATGAAATGCTGAAGGGTATCCTTTAAGAAGAGGAAGAAGAAAAGGCAAAGATAAAAATTATGAACATCAAATAACATATCTATTACAAGTGAATCTAAAAATCAAGTGAATAAAAAATCTGATGAACAGAGTAAACTGGTGAATATAATAGAATCAGGTGCATCAAAAGGGAGTGGACTGACAATTCTTGGGGGGAAAGGGGTGTTGGGGTGCAGTAAGAGACTGGACAAAAATCATACACCTATGGATGAGGACAGTGGGAAGGGTAAGAGCAGAGGGTGGGTTGGGAACTGGGTGGAGGAGAGCTATGGAGGGAAAAAAGAGGAACAAGTGTAATAATTTGAACAATAAAGATTTAATTAAATTAAAAGAGTGGGCAGAGGGTGTTCTACAGTCTCCAGGGTGTTTCCCAAGAAAGCCATAGCTCCAGAAATCAAGTTAGCAGCTCACACCCAGAAAGGACGTTTCCACCACACTTGGCCACATGGTGTTCATCTGGGCCCTAATGACTGTGGTGAGTAGGTGCTGAGTGTGCACACATTCTGTGCTCACAGTGAGAATGCACTTCAGACATCAAGCTCTGAAAAGCCTGAGGAGTAAGTGTGAGTGTGTATGCGCAGCACGAATCTGTCTGGCATTTCTAATTTAGACACAACAGGATCACACATACAATGAGTAAAGTGTCAGAACTCAAGGCCAAAGAGAGCTAGCTCTGTAACAGAGTACAAATTCAGGATTCACGGTCACAAGCTGTGGTTCAACCGACTCTTTTTTTTGTTACCTTGGGGGTAAATGAAACTATGCTTAGCATTATGTGTGAGCAACTGCCACAAAGCAACACTCGACTGCATTAGTGTTATTTGGGAGAAGAGGATGCGAGTAGTGTAGTTTTGGGGCAGACAGGATATTTTCACTTTTTCTTTTTAGTATTTCTCTGATTCAACTTACTTTATAATATAATCTTACTAGTGTAAGGCACGGCTATAGGGTTAAGCCTCAGACTGACCTATTGGCAAAGTCACAAACCATTCCCAGCTTAGAGGGCACAGTGCTCTTACCATAATTAGGATTGACCTTATGATGCTCCTTAGATCTTATCTGGGAAGCTAATGGGCTGAGGGAGGTGCAGCAAGTGCTGCCAAAACAAGTGAAACTCACAAGAACAGTGTAACTATGGTGACCACTACCTAGTTTACATCTGGCGGTAAAATAAAGGGCTCAGCTTGCCTCTAGATCTCTCTCTGTGGCCTCAGCCAAGCACAGGAAGATCCACCTAGAATGAGAGAACCTGGCTATGCTGATCATCTGAATCCATGTCCTTCATTCTTCGCCGACTCGGTCCACACCTTTGGGAACCCCTGGACCGCTGGGGCTGGACCCCGGCATACTAGTGACCCTTTTTGGCCAGAAAACCATAAAGTAGCCTCTGCTTTGTCATGATGGGGCGGGACTGGGCGAGACCGGGTGGACACGCCCTGGAGCCAACCTCCTGTGGTCCCTCCCTGGCCGCACCTGGGGCTGCACCGGGGCTCGAAGGGTGTCTGTGGAGTGAGCAGAGTCCCTTTGGCTGGTGGGGTCCCTCCGCCTGGCCTGCAGGGATCAGGCTAAAACCAGCAGTCCAACATCCCCCAAGGGGTCCCAGAGTGAGAGAGGGCACTCTGCAAAGTTGCGGTCATATAGGGTGTGGAACGCAAACACAGTGTGCAGTTTACCAGATTGAGGGCCAATAGTGCCCCAACAACATAACCCATGGCCGAAGGTGGAATCACGTGGCCCCACAAGGAATTGGGCTCTCTCCTCTCTGGTTTCAGGGTGTGCCACCCGAGAACCACGGCTGCCAAGTCACTGCAGCTTGGCAGCTCCTACGCAGGGCGTCTGCCCCCTGGTGGGCAGTGCATATCATAGCAACTGGTCAGATGGTAGGAGGGCCACTTAGCATATTAGCCTTTTATAAATATATACTAGAGGACTGGTGCACAAAAATTTGTGCACTCGTGAGGAAGGAGGGGGTCCCTCAGCCTGGCCTGTGCCCTCTCGCAGTCTGGGACCCCTTGGGAGATAACACCCTGCTGGCTTAGGCCTAGTCCCGGGTGGCAGAGGGCAGGCCCAATCCTTAGGTGCAGCCCCTGGTCAGGCTCAGAACAGGGCTGATTGGGGAGTTGGGGCGCCGCCTCTGTCATGCACAGAGCAGGGCGGATCGGGAGGTTGCGATGCCACCCTCAGTCACGCCGCGGGTAGGGCCGACTGGGGGGTTGGGGCACCGCCACCTGTCAGACTAAAGGCAGAGTCGATGGGGAGGTTGCGGAGCCACCTCCTGTCACGCACAGAGCAGGGCCAATCCGGGGGTTGGGGCACTGCCCCCTGTCACACACAAAGCAGGGCCAATCCAAGGGTTGCAGAGCTCCCCCCGGTCATGCACAGAGCAGGGCGGATCAGGGGGTTGGGGTGCCGCACCCTGTCACACACAGATCTGTAGGGCGATCAGAGGTGGGGGAGCTGCCCCGTATCAGGCACAGAGCAGGGCGGATCAGGGGGTTGGGGTGCCGCACCCTGTCACACACAGATCTGTAGGGCGATCAGAGGTGGGGGAGCTGCCCCGTATCAGGCACAGAGCAGGGCGGATCAGGGGGTTGGGGTGCCGCACCCTGTCACACACAGATCTGTAGGGCGATCAGAGGTGGGGGAGCTGCCCCGTATCAGGCACAGAGCAGGGCTGATCAGGAGGTTGGGGCGCCTTCCCCAGTCACGAACCGAGCAGGGCGGATAGGGAGGTTGTAGCCCCACCCCTGTCAGACACAGAGCCACAGGGCGATCAGGGGGTTTGAGCGCTGCCACCTGTCATGCTGATTTCGGCTGGCTGAAAGCAGGTTTCTGGGGTTTTGTTTAGCTTCTATATTTGTAACAATGTTTCAAACTGCAAGCTCAGAGGCTGGCAGTGGCAGTCGGGGAACGTTAGAGTCCTCCCTCACTGAAGCACGCTGCCTGGCTTCCGGCCGCCATCTTGTCTGGCAGTTAATTTGCATATCGCCCTGATTAACCAATGGGAAGGGTAGCGGACGTACGGTAATTACCATGTTTCTCTTTTATTAGATAGGACTAGAGGCCTGTTGCACAAAAAGATTCGTGCAATAGGCCTTCCCATCCCCTGGCTGCCGGCACCGGTTTTCCTCTGGCACCCAGGACCCAGGCCTTTCGCTCTGGCCGGAGCCACCTTCAAGCCTTCGCTTAACCCATACATATGCAAATTAACTGCCATCTTTGTTGGTGGTTAATTTGCATATCCCACTTATTAGCCCATGGGAGGTGTAGCAAAGGTACGGTCAATAGCATGTTTGTCTATTATTAGATAGGATACCAGAATCCCAGCATGCGAAATCGCGTGGCCCTGCCTACCCGCGCCAGTCTTTGGTCGTTACGGCATTAGGGCCACAGGCCTTTTATAATATGTAGATAGACTGTAGTTAAAATCTTGGGATAATTAAGCTAGAACTACAAACCTTTCAGGCTGCACCTGCTATGGTTCACCTTTGAAATTTATGCAAATGAACCAAAGGAACCGCTACCAAACACTTTTCAACAGAGCAGGTGCTGCTCTCTATCACACCCCACTCAGCTCCTAGTGCATTCGCCTGCAGGACTTGCTACTCATCGCTAAACCGGAGAAGACTGACAATGTAGTGCTACCTGGCAATAAAACGGAATTGAAATTTTCTGCCAGGTTTCTGATGACAAAAGTACCTAGAACCCTTCCCACCATAAAAGTTACTAAACACACTTCTGATGCTTAAAGAGTTGCTCTCTGGGAAACTGACTATTCAGAATAACTCATTTCCTGCCTTTTTCAAGTAATTAGGATTTAGAGGTCAGAACCATATGCTCACTGAGTAGAAGTTTTAAGCTACCCAACTTGGTTCTCAGGAAGAAGCAATCTGCAGACAGTGAAGGCCAGAAAATGCGCTGCACCCCAGGTCTTCACGTGAGGCAGGTGGCTTGGAGGGCAGGGAAAGCCCCCCGCCAAGGCTCTGCCAAGGGTGCACTGGCCCCCATGCCTCGTGCACCCCAAGCCCGAGGACAAGCTGCACACCAGCTCCAGTATCCTCGCCTCCCACAGCAAGCAGGCACAGCAGAACCCTTTGGTGCTGGTCAAAGGGTAGACTCTGCAAAGAGAATGTCTAAACAAAATTTCATTAAGAAAAAGGCCAAACTCCCTAAATCTGCTCTGTCCATTTCAGACGCCACTTCAAGACATCTACACTCTCTTGTTTTATATGCTGAGATAAATTCCACTGGCAGAGTCACACTTCCCAGGCAGGCTTCTCCCAGTTCCAGCAGAGCAGTAAGGAAAACAGTGCTAGAAACACCTTAAGAAACCAGTCCTTCACCCTCACAGTTTTATTCCTTCAGTGTTGTTTGGAGTGGTGGAGTAAATGGGGGGGGAGGTTTATCCCTGGAAGAAAGCAGTGACTAGGTCTGGGTGGGAAGGTGGAGCAGAATGAAGGGTAAGATCCCCAGAGCTTGAGGGGCAGCCCGCCGGACGGGCAGGGAACAGACACCACATTGACTGAAAGGCCTGCTGCTGTGGAGAGTTGGGGGCTCAATAAACACTGGATCCCCTGGAAGAAATGGGCCTGGTGATCCATCTCCCTCACGGTCGGCTTCTGATAGAACTTCTCCCGGGCAAGCAGAATGTGGGGAGGAGGAAGAGGATGTAGGAACAAAGACCTGGCTCCTGGGCCAACATCCTGGTGGAAACCCCCCAGGTATCTGCCTCCGCTAGACAGGGGGGGTAGGGGAACTATTTCTCACATCCAGGATGTAGGAACAAAGACCTGGCTCCTGGGCCAACATCCTGGTGGAAACCCCCCAGGTATCTGCCTCCGCTAGACAGGGGGGGTGGAGGCAGCTAGAAAGGCTCAGCCCAGTTTTTGTAATGACCCCGTGGGTGAAGCAAGACCCAGGCAACGTATGAGGAAACAGGGGACCCCACAGTACCAGCCAGTGAGGACCCGGAGCAGGGACTGGACAACTAGGCTGTGTGCGCTGCCCTAGGTGTGCCTGGACAACGGACGCCCTCTCTCAGGAGTGTACCGAAGTCTCATTTTCACCATGCTTCTGTCTCCCCAGAGTCTGTCATTTAAATTCGGACAAGTGAACTATTTCTCACATCCACAGATGGCCCACCCCATGCTCCTGCGAGAGCTGTTCATGTCACCCTGTTAGGAACACTGCTGACCCGTGCAGCCTCTCAGAGCAGCACACACGTGTTAGAAGCATGTGACCTTACAACCCTAAAAAGAAAGGCCGCCTCCCTTTACAACTGTCCCCAATACACCCCACACTGCGGGACACAGAGCCTCGCACGCATGCCTGAGGCGCCTGTGAGCCTGAAGTCTGCCTCGCTCTCGTCTCACCAGCCCTTCAGGCAGAAAACTTGAGGCCAAGAATTGCATGCAAACAAATTTCTATTTTTAAGAATCTTAAATTAAAAAGGGAGGGTGTGTGCTGAGCTGAATGAAAGCCTCTTCTTGGTTCCCCTGAGATTTAAAATCTAGAGAGAGAAATGGGTCTGTTATTCGGGCTTCTCACTCCCCCATGAGTGGTGGGAGCTGCTGCTCACCACCCCATTCGCGGAGATGGTGGTAATTCACATTCTTTCAGCCATTTCAGAAAACACACGAGAGTAATGTCTGTTGTCCTGAGCAGTCTATCCGCGCCCCCTTTCATGTGCCTCACCGTGCATGTCCCACCATTAGTCAAACCTTCAGGAGGAAACCCTTGCAGGAAGAATGAGCAAGGTCTCTGAGCAGAACCAGCTGATAAAAAGACGGGGGCCAGAAGAGGTGGGGAAGGAGGTTGCATGGCCCTAGTTCCCACTCAGTGTATCCAGCCAAAGTTAGTACAGACTCACACATCCTCAACACCCCAGAGAGCGTGAGGAGACGGACAGAGAGAGAGAAGAAAGCAAAGGGAGGGGAGGCAGGCAGCAGGGTGGGAGACGAAGCCCGGGACAGCCTCCGGAGAACAGCACCAGCCCAGAGATCCCTGAAGAGAACTGTCGGCGTCAGTCCACTGTCCACCGCCTGGGGCTGCGGCCTCCACGCTCTACCCAACGGGCAAGGTCAGAAGCTGTCGGCACCTGCCTGGGAGGCCTCCCAGCGAAATCCCAGCTGCCCGGAAGGTAGGGCTCAGATTCGCTGGGAGGGCACTTTCCCTCCGAGTCAGGCTGAACCCAACCCAAGAGCGCAGGACTTGCATGGTCCTTTACAATCGATGGCAAGACTCACTGGGCCCACTGCGCGCATTAGGGACACTTTCTGAGTGTCTAACCCAGGGCAAACACTGGGCATGCGCTACTTTATTTAAGCCTCACAACTCTATTAGTTACTACTATTGGCCCCATTTTTCAACTAAGGATGTTGAGATACAGAAAAATAACTTTCCCCATGGCCCACGGCTAATAAATGCTAGAAGAGGCAGCTGGCCCCAGAGCCTGCACTTTCAACCACTATGCTTGCAATTCTCAAAACCTTTGTCCTCAGGGTCTCTTTATACTCATAAAAATTAAAAACGCCAAACAGTTTTTGTTCAGGTGGGCTGTATCAATATTTACCACATGAGAAATTAAAACTGAGTTCTTAAAGGGGGAGAGAGGGAGAGGAACAGTAAAACTCCTTTGATCTAACTTAGAGAATGGGCAAGGCATCCCCCATTAACAAAATCTGTGACATGCTCACAGGAAAAAGCTCATTCCCTTCACTTCCCCATGTAAAATGAAGGGGAGCCAAAACTGCAGAGGTGTTAATAAAATAGTGTGAGGAGTCCCCCAGCACAAAATCGTGCTGGAGTCCCAGAGCCTTCATTTTACCTCTCTCTGGCCTTAGGTGAGATGAGTAACCTCTGCAGGCCGCAGTCTCGCGCCTGCAGCTTTAGGAATAACAACTAATGGGGTATTTGCAGGGTGAAGACTCAGCAGGGTGTCTGGCACATCAACACCCAAATGCTGCGGGAACTCCCTGCTCCTGGGACTGGCCACACAGCAGGAGAGCAGACTGAGGAGAGCGCTGTCTGCATCCACAGGCTCAGCCAAGCTTCTGCAGAGGCCTGCTTCCTTCCCTTCCTCTAAAAACAAGGCTCTTCTCAGAGTGAGGAAGGGCAGGGCTGTGCTTGTGCTGACAGTGCAAGCAAGACCTGTCTTCACATGTTTATTTCCCATGTCAATGTCTAATTCCTCTCTGTCTTCACAGCAAGCCTGACAAGCGATCAGAAAGCACCATCAAGTCTTCACTCGGCTGGAGACAGCAAGTGATGTTGGTGCTACAATTTACACAATGAACTAGTCCAGTGATGGCGAACCTTTTGAGCTCGGCGTGCCAGCATTTTGAAAAACCCTAACTTAACTCTGGTGCCGTGTCACATATAGAAATTTTTTGATCTTTGCAATCATAGTAAAACAAAGATTTATATTTTTGTTATTTATTTTATATATTTAAATGCCATTTAACAATGAAAAATCAACCAAAAAAATGAGTTCGCATGTCACCTCTGACACACGTGTCATAGGTTTGCCATCACTGAACTAGTCACAAGACAATCAAGTAAGCTTCAGATTATGATGGCTGGGGGAATCAATCCAGGTACTTCCGGGAGGGGAGGGGAGGGGAGGGGAGTGACCACCCTGCTGACATTTATACATTAAGACAGAGGCCGCCCTGGCCAGTTTGGCTCAGTGGTCAGAGTGTCAGCGGCCCGTGGACACAAGGGTCTCAGGTTTGATTCCCAGTCAAGGGCACATACTCAGTTGCAGGTTCCCCAGCCCCAGTTGGGGTGAGTGTAGGAGGCAACCTCTCACATTGATGTTTCTCTCTCTCCCCCTCCTCCCTCCCTTCCACTCCCTAGAAATCAATGGAAAAAATATCCTAAGACGAGGATTAAAAAAAAAAAAAGAGGCAGAAGCCACCCTGGGAGTCCCAGGGCTGGTCCCCCAACTCGGTTCCCCGATACAGCGCTGCCGCAGCTGAAGGCTCCAGTAGGTGGCCCCACAAAAGCCGGTTACCAACTCAAGACCATCTGAGTTCAGTGCAGGGGTTATTTACAGTCCCTGGAAATTCTACCTGCCATTATGTAAAGAAACAAGTTTTCAGCATCAGATTTATTTATTTTAACCTTTATTCAGTCCACAAAGTTTTCAACAAAGTAAATCTATGTAATGTGGAATTTGATTATGAAAGGTTAGTCATTATGACAAATCCGTGAAGCACATATGATAAACCCCAATAAAGTGGGATCTTGTGAAATTATGTGTCACCTGGAAGACCTGCTATTCTGACCTTCAGAGCGTTTTCTAGGGGGGGTGGGGAGGTGGGGGGTGTTGGTCAGATTGTGAATGGGGCGGTTTCTGGGAGATGCGAAGGTGGGGCCAGGGCTGTAGGCTCACTGTAGAATAATAAGCTGCCCCCTGATTTGAGCTAAATTCGGCACAGAGAACGCAGACTGAGAAAGCAGCTGGCACCTCCAGGGAACTTAAGTCACAACCACTGAGAAGCCGGAGACAGCGTACCAGCTCCTGCAGAACGGCCCTCTGCTTTTGTAGTTTTAAAGTTGCACTGAATTATTATAAAAATAATACAGCCAAGAAACCTTTCCAATCAAATGAGATTTAAGGGAGAAAACACTGTAGGACTCCTAGCCATGAAGAAGAAAACTGTTTTCATTTATATCCTACATAAAATGTCCTCAACGCTTTTCTCCTGCAGGGTCATCCAAGTGGTAACGGAAGGCAACGGAAACCCGCCTTCCCCCACAACAGAGCTGAGCACTGCAGGTCCCAGGGGCCGCCCACTGGCCCAGACAGCGGAGGGGACGCCCACAGAGATCTCCATCCCTCACTGGCCTTTTTAGATGTTTAGAAAGCACTGCCAGCCCATGTGATGTGCGTTTATTTACTGAACATCAACTGTGTGGAGGAAGGCAAGTGCCTGTGCTGGTGTCAGCTTTATTTTAGCAGTCAGTCAACTGCAGAGCCCCGGGGGCCTGTCACAGGGCTGTCAGGAGGCCTCAGCTCTTACCCTGCCCCCAGGCCCAGCACCACCTAGGCCCAGACTCTGCCCGCAGCCCCACACCACCCAGGCCCAGACTCTGCCTGCCAGGCCAGGCCCTGCACCACCCAGGCCCAGACTCTGCCTGCCAGGCCGGGCCCTGCACCACCGTAAGGCACAGATTCTGCCCGCCAGGAACTAGGGTAGAACAGGAGACAACCATGATAAAGAAGCAAAATGCCCTATCAGAGGGACCAGGAAACATGACAGCCAGCAGCCACACACTGACACGTGTCGCCCTAGGACCAAGACCTTATTTAACCTCACAAAGATTCTCTCTTGACCAAACTCTAGTCAGGCTCCTCCGAGCCCTCTCCTCAACTGGGCCTTAACCTCAAACGAGGTTAAAGACTTGAGCAAATAATACAGCTTCCGTGCGGCTCGAGGCCGCATCCCTAGGATGACCCTAGCCTCCATTCAAGCGCCCACCTCAGAAAACTCAAGCTGGCAGAACTGATCGCCCAGCCAATGCCTGCAGACAGGCCTGTCTCCCAGGCTCCGTGGCAGGCCAGGAGCCCAACCCCAGCAGTGCTGGCAGCACACCCAGCTGGTCTCACCTGGCCCCATCGCCGGCCCAACTCCAGACCCCTCCTCCCCACTCCTCATGCCCCCTGACACCTCTACAAGCTGAGGTTGAGTCCAGTTTATGCTGGGCTCTTCCGTATCACAGCAGCTATTACAGGTTAACATCTGTCCTTACCACGTTAGTGTCCCTGTGTGTTTGTCTGAGAACCCTCACCATCCCCCCATGGACAAGCCCTACTGCAACTAGCCCCCGCCTGCAGCTGAAAAAATGGGTTCATAGGGTCACCGCCTACTTGATGGCAGCCCAGGCAGCCAGTGATCTTTCCACCCCTAAATGCTTCCTTTAAACTACATGGGCCTTGGGGAACCCAGACAGCAAGGCAGAGTGACAGGGGCAGAGCGGGAAGGGAGGTCATGAGCTACTGCACGCAAGACAGCCCCTGAGCCTGGTCCCAAGGGCACTCCCAAAGCCACGAGAACGGGTCGGGGATGGACAGGTTCAAGGTGTGCAGGAAAAAATCACTGAACCCAACAGCCGTCTGCAGATCATTATCCTATTTCTTCCACACCACAAACCTCCAGCACCAAATCACCTCCCAGAGGCAACAACTATCAATCCTGTTCAACCGAAACTGGCTTCCATTGCCTTGAATAAAAGGCACCGACTACTTCTCGGAGCCTGCATGTCAGTCACCCAGGACTGCGGAGGCGTGTCTTTCCCAAAGCCCTGCACCTAAAGTGCTGGCCTCCCTCCGGTTGCCCCTGGTGTTCAGTAAAAGTCTGTTTTCTTCTCATTTCTGTCATTCAGCGGATTGAGAGGGTCCGGGTCTATGTAGATAGAGTAGGGCCTTGACTTACGAGTTTAATTCGTTCCGTGACCAAGCTCGTAACAAATTACTCGTATGTCAAATCAATTTTCACCATTACAATGACACGTGGTGCTGGGCTGATGTGGCGTTCACTGTGACATTCGCTGCGCCAACTAGCGGTGGGGTATCTGAAGCTGGCTCGTAACCCGAATTTTAGCTCGCAACTCAAAGCAAAAAATCCGCCCAGAGACAGTTCGTATCTCGAAAAACTCGTTAGTCGGGACACTCGTAAGTCAAGGCCCCACTGTACTCCTTAGTGTTTGAAGTTTCCCAGTCTTTACCTAGAAATGTATTTTAGTGACTTCAGAGAAGAAAAAGTAAAAAGGCTCTTCCTCCATTGGGGGTGTCACTTTCCAGCCGACCTTGCCTGGTGGTGAGCGGGCAGCAGAAGGGGCGCTGCACCTCCCAGCTGTGTGACGCTGCCACGGGGCCACCTCTCTGCATTTCCTGTCTCCAGAGCTGACAGAGCAGGGAACCAACAATGTTAACTCAGGACACTCCTTTCCATTATAATTTGCTATTGGCAAGCGTTGAAGTGCGGAGAAGGTTAAAGGAGATGGAAATCTAAATGAAGGAGCAAGGAAGGAGGGGAGAGTGGAGAGGAAAGGTATAATATGCGCCTGAATGACAGTGAGTAATCAGAAAAGGACAGCTTTTTCCTTTGCAAACTTTATTTCATCTGAGTCACCTGTTCCAGACACAAGCTCTGGGCCATGAGCAATTGAAAAGGAGTGGAGAGAAGAAAGGAAAGGAAACG
>NW_006288889.1:1899188-1900095 GCF_000327345.1 Myotis davidii | reverse complement strand
CCCCCCACCCCCGCGAGAAGGCGCTCTGAAGGTCAGAATAGCAGGTCTTCCAGGTGACACATAATTTCACAAGATCCCACTTTATTGGGGTTTATCGTCTGTGCTTCACGGATTTGTCATAATGACTAACCTTTCATAATCAAATTCCACATTGCACAACAGCCCCTTCCCCTGTGTGTGGACAGCAAGCACAGAACATCTGCCAGAGTAAAAATGAGCTGTTAAAGGAGGAAAAGGAAGGAAATGTGGAAGTGGGGGAGGGGGGAAAGGAGAGAGAGAGAAAGAGAGGGATTAACTTTTCTGATAGCAGAGCTTGCTCTGCTGGTTTGGATGGAAACCCTTCTAAGCATTGAGCCTTCCTTAAGCCCACACCCACCAGGTGCCCTGCCATCCCAGCTGACACCCATGCAGAGTTCAGAAGCACTAGCCCCGCTGCCCTCACAGAGCTCCTGTTAGGCCCGGTCAACAGCCACTACAGCAAAATGGAGAGTGGGATGAAATTAGAACGGGGTACTAGGGGACACCCTGCAAAGGACGACAGCCCGCCTCCAGACCATGCACGCCGGGCCTGTCTGCACCCGTTACCCTGCTGAGTGTTTCCCAACCTCACTCTCCAATCTAGAGACAATCAGTAACTCTCCAATCAGTAACAGGGGAACATTACATAAGGCCTCAGTGGCTTAAGTAATTGAAGCAATGATGTACATTCCTAAATTCTTTGGGACCATGTAGCTAATTTAATTTGATACAAGAATTAGAAAGAGGGCGCAGCCCTCATTACTCAAATAAGGGGGCAGCTTATTATTCTACAGTGAGCCTACAGCCCTGGCCCCACCTTCGCATCTCCCAGAAACAACCCCATTCACAATCTGACCAACACCCCCCCACCCCCCCCCCCCCGCGACCA
>NW_006288889.1:1896803-1898845 GCF_000327345.1 Myotis davidii | reverse complement strand
CCCTGCCATCCCAGCTGACACCCATGCAGAGTTCAGAAGCACTAGCCCCGCTGCCCTCACAGAGCTCCTGTTAGGCCCGGTCAACAGCCACTACAGCAAAATGGAGAGTGGGATGAAATTAGAACGGGGTACTAGGGGACACCCTGCAAAGGACGATCAGAAAAAATACTCAATATAACTTTTCTTAATACTTGAGGGTCAGCAACAGAATGAGTTACTATAACGCACTAGATAGAGCTGAATTCAAAAGACACAGGGACGGATCAATTCTCAGCCTAACGGCTGAGATTAAGTACAAATACCTAAGGACCGGTGATGTGTCAGGTGTAATGACAAGCAAGGGGGCACCCAGTGGTGATCCCTCTCCAACACTAATCAGTCCAAGATGATACAAGCTGTGAAATGCAGCTGAGCCACGTGCTCTGACAGTGAGAGATCGTGCTCAAAGTCCTGGACTGGTGACCAGGAGCCAGCTGGGACGCCAGGGAGACCAGCAGAAGTCTCGGGTGCCTGGCAGGCAGGAACAGGACCAGAGGCAGGGGCTAACAGGTGGCCAGTGAGTGGCAGCATAAAGATGAAGGGGGACGATGGTACCTGGCCGGGGGCTGGGCCAGCCTGGGCCTGGCGTCCAACTGTGGCCTGCATCCTAGGAGCAGCAATCTCTGAAGGGAGCATGGTCAAGGTGTTCTGAACAGACCCCGACAGCTGAGCTGTAGGGACAGACTGGACTTGGAGGCCAGCCAGGATGCAGGCGTGGCAGGACGAGAAACAAGTGGGAAGGAATTCTGACAGCAGCAGTAGCTCTAGAATTTTTAGCTTTGAAAGTATTTACAGCAACTTGTTTGGGGTGGAATACACCTGGAAAGTGTAAGGACATTGGTACAGAAGGTGGGGAACGTGGATTTCTTCTGTGCAGCAAAAGGGCCACTCATCCCCAGAGCGTCTCAGCAGCCAGTGCAAGCGGCCCTGAGACGCCCCCGTCACTGTCATAGTAGGACCTGCCTGCCATCAGAGCTCACCCGTCGTCCTCACGCAACTCTCACACTGACGCACTTCCACCTACAGCGTTCCCCCGGCCCAAGAGGACATGTCCCAAGACTCCCAGTGGAAGCCTGAAACCAAGGATAGTGCCAAGCCCTATATAGTCTATGTTTTATCCTATACGTACGTACCTATGATAAAGTTTAATTTGTAAATTAAGCACAATAAGAGAGTACGATAACATTCAGGTGACCCCTGCACAACACGGTTTGAAACCCATGGGTCCACTTATACATGGGTATCTTCTGATCAATATGCAGTTGGCCCTCCGTATCCCCAGGTTTCCCACACAGATTCCCACCAACAGCAGACTGAAAACTGCTTCAGCCCACGTTTGGGACCCCTTGGATGCAGAGGGCTGACTCATGCAGTGCTGCACACGCCACTCAGATTTCAGCATCCCAGGATTTGGGATGCCGCTCAGGGCCGCGTGCCTGGGACTGATCCCCAGCGCCTACCAAGGGATGACTGTAGTTAAGTTTGGGGGTTGTCAAAAGTTTAGAGATTTTTGACATGTGGAGTGGGGAGGGTCACTCGTCACAGGGGATCCCTTAAGTCTTCATCGAGGCTCGATGCTTCCTGGAGCAACACGTTTTCTGTTCCCACAAATACAACACCTCTGTTATCTCTTACACGCACTTCTGTACACACTGGGGCTATAACTTTTGCAGTTTGAGGTGTGACAACGAACCTAGCACGAATTTCTTTTTCCTTCTTCACAACTTCAGGGATAAACGATTGGCTCTTAACATAGGTCTTAGGAACCTCGGCATGGGATTTTTTCCCTTTCCTTATGAAGTTGAGAACTTTCACTTCAAGGAAGCTCTACACAGCTTCTCTTTGGCATGTCCACCTTGCCCGCATTACTCCTCTTGAACTCGGGGCCACTATTTAGTAAAATAAGAGTTACCGGAACACATCACTGAGACACCTCGACAGCCGACCTGCTGAAGAAGGTAGGGAATGCACACAGTGTCAACATGCTGGACAGAGGTGGCTCT
>NW_006288889.1:1892029-1895450 GCF_000327345.1 Myotis davidii | reverse complement strand
AGAAGGAGAAGCAAGTGGGAAGGAATTCTGACAGCAGCAGTAGCTCTAGAATTTTTAGCTTTGAAAGTATTTACAGCAACTTGTTTGGGGTGGAATACACCTGGAAAGTGTAAGGACATTGGTACAGAAGGTGGGGAACGTGGATTTCTTCTGTGCAGCAAAAGGGCCACTCATCCCCAGAGCGTCTCAGCAGCCAGTGCAAGCGGCCCTGAGACGCCCCCGTCACTGTCATAGTAGGACCTGCCTGCCATCAGAGCTCACCCGTCGTCCTCACGCAACTCTCACACTGACGCACTTCCACCTACAGCGTTCCCCCGGCCCAAGAGGACATGTCCCAAGACTCCCAGTGGAAGCCTGAAACCAAGGATAGTGCCAAGCCCTATATAGTCTATGTTTTATCCTATACGTACGTACCTATGATAAAGTTTAATTTGTAAATTAAGCACAATAAGAGAGTACGATAACATTCAGGTGACCCCTGCACAACACGGTTTGAAACCCATGGGTCCACTTATACATGGGTATCTTCTGATCAATATGCAGTTGGCCCTCCGTATCCCCAGGTTTCCCATCACAGATTCCACCAACAGCAGACTGAAAACTGCTTCAGCCCACGTTTGGGACCCCTTGGATGCAGAGGGCTGACTCATGCAGTGCTGCACACGCCACTCAGATTTCAGCATCCCAGGATTTGGGATGCCGCTCAGGGCCGCGTGCCTGGGACTGATCCCCAGCGCCTACCAAGGGATGACTGTAGTTAAGTTTGGGGGTTGTCAAAAGTTTAGAGATTTTTGACATGTGGAGTGGGGAGGGTCACTCGTCACAGGGGATCCCTTAAGTCTTCATCGAGGCTCGATGCTTCCTGGAGCAACACGTTTTCTGTTCCCACAAATACAACACCTCTGTTATCTCTTACACGCACTTCTGTACACACTGGGGCTATAACTTTTGCAGTTTGAGGTGTGACAACGAACCTAGCACGAATTTCTTTTTCCTTCTTCACAACTTCAGGGATAAACGATTGGCTCTTAACATAGGTCTTAGGAACCTCGGCATGGGATTTTTTCCCTTTCCTTATGAAGTTGAGAACTTTCACTTCAAGGAAGCTCTACACAGCTTCTCTTTGGCATGTCCACCTTGCCCGCATTACTCCTCTTGAACTCGGGGCCACTATTTAGTAAAATAAGAGTTACCGGAACACATCACTGAGACACCTCGACAGCCGACCTGCTGAAGAAGGTAGGGAATGCACACAGTGTCAACATGCTGGACAGAGGTGACTCTTGTCCTGGTGGGATGGGGCGGAGGGCGTGGACCTTATCACACTACTCAGAATTGTGCAAAAGTTAAAACTCATGAACTGTTTGCTTCTGGAATCTTCCATTAAATATTTTTAGACTACAGTTGACCGCAGGTAAGGGGGACCTGTACCTCCATTTCTATACTCCTTTTCTGACTCCTACTCCAACAGCATCCAAACTGGTCTCCCTGCCTTCAGTCGGACTCTGCCCCATGGCACCTCCCCACCGCGGCTGGGGAGGTCTCCCAGTGCAAACCTGTCTCTTTCTCCTGCTTCAAACCCCTCATCTTGCTGCTTCAGGACAAAGCACGGATCCCTTGGCCTAGAGCAGTGATGGCAAACCTATGACACGCGAACTCATTTTTTTTGGTTGATTTTTCTTTGTTAAATGGCATTTAAATACATAAAATAAATATCAAAAATATAAGTCTTTGTTTTACTATGGTTGCAAATATCAAAAAATGTCTATATGTGACAGAGCACCAGAGTTAAGTTAGGGTTTTTCAAAATGCTGACACGCCGAGCTCAAAAGGTTCGCCATCACTGGCCTAGAGCATAGCGTCTCTTGTGGGCCAGCTGGCCCTGCTTGCCTTTTTGTCTTGGCCTTGCCCTACCCCGACAAATGACTGAGAAGTGATCTAGGGTATTCTGGGAAGTGTGTACTCCAAGCCTACAGACTTTCCATTTGGCCTCAGCAGAAAACTTAAGACAAAGCTAAAGCAGGTGGTGCCCAGCTGGTGTCTGGCCAGGCCGTTCAGGAAGTCTCTCGCTGCCCACCTTTGCCCCTGCCAACGCCCACTGCCTGGTAAAGAAGTGAAGATACACAGGCTAGACCACAGAGGCGGACTCGCTCACCTACAGCACTCCGTGCTGAGAGGCTGTATCTGCGGAACTCAGGCCATGCTCTCGAGAGCCTTCTCCTCCTCAGCCACCAGGCCTCAGTTCCAGCTCCAGCCAGACCATCGTGCGGGGGAGCACGCTGGCCTTGGGAACCACACCGGGAGGCACAAAAGAAAGATGCGTCAGCCACAGAAGGCAGGCCAGCTCTCAGAGCGGCACCAGGGCCTGGAGCTCACCAGTGTGCGCCTGGGGGAGTGGGTGGCAACTGTGCACTATCCACCTTGCAAACCCATGAGGGTTGACCTGGTACAGTTACAGGTACAAAAACATGGAAATGGAAAAAAGATATATAAGTAAATTTGGCTTGCTATCTATCTATACTAATAAAAGGGTAATATGCTAATTAGACTGGGAGACCTTCCAGACGTCCTTTTGGACAAAGCCATGGTGGCGGGGCCGAGGCAGAGGCAGTTAGGGATGATGAGGCTGGCAGGGGAGGGCAGTTGGGGGTGATCAGGCTGGCAGGGGGTTGGGGGGGCAGTTGGGGACAATCAGCCTGGCAGAGGAAGGCGGTTAGGGGTTGATCAGGGCAGCAGGCAGAGTGGTTAGGGGCAATCAGGCAGGCAGGCAGGTGAGCAATTAGGAGCCAGCAGTCCCGGATTGCAAGAGGGATGTCCCAGATTGGAGAGCGTGCAGACCAGGCTGAGGGACAGCCTCCCCCCACACATGAATTTCATGCACCGGGCCACCAGTCTACACTAATAAAAGAGAAACATGCAAACTGACCATCCCTCTGCTATGCCCACCAGCCAATCAGAGCAATATGCAAATTAACCCAACAAAAATGATGGTTAATTTGCATACACAGGCACGGAGCGACTGAAGACAGCGTAGAAGGAAGCCAAACACTGCAGAGGGAACGAAGCAGCAGAGATGGGAACAGAGTCAAGGCAGCAAGATGGGAGCAGAGATGAGGCAGCAGAGACAGGAGGGAGCAAGGCGGCGGACACGGGAGGAAGTGAAGCGGTAGATACAGGAAGAAGGGAGGCGGCGGAGACGGGAGGGAGCCAAGGCGGCAGAGACAGGAGGGAGCGAGGTGGCGAAGCCTCGGTGGCTTCGCTCCCTTCTCTGCTTTGCTCCAGCCTCAGAAAGACCTATTCTTGCAGGAATCTTCCTACAACGGGCCTCTAGTATCCTATCTAATAATAGAGAAACATGGTAATTAACTGTAACTTCGCTACCCTTCCCATTGGCTAATCAGTGAGATATGCAAATTAACTG
>NW_006288889.1:1890393-1890895 GCF_000327345.1 Myotis davidii | reverse complement strand
TTTTGGCCTGTTCCCCACTGGCAAGTCAACATCCCCTGAGGGCTGCCGGGCTGCCAGAGGGATGTCTGATTGCCATCTTAGTTAGGCCCAATCCCCCGGGAGCGGGCCTAAGCCAGCAGGTGGTCATCTCCTGAGGGGTCCCAGACTGCAAGAGGGCACAGGCCAGGCTGAGGGACCCCCCCTTCACCCCGCCGAGTGCACAAATTTTTGTGCACCGGTCCTCTAGTATATATAAAAGCCAAGCGACCGAACGGCGGAACCAGAATGACCAGTAGCTATGACATGCACTGTGGCAGCCAAATGGCTCGATTAGGGGTGGGGCCAGCCATCCAACTGCCCTTGGCCCCTCCCCCCTGCTGGCCCTGACCCCGATCACCTCCCCCACCCTGACCACTGATGTGTGACCTTCAGTGATTTTAAGTAAGTAAATGCTCTCCAGCCTTCATAGACCAGGAACTGACGGAGGAGTGATCTGGAGGAAAACTGCTCATGGTCTGGACTG
>NW_006288889.1:1889753-1890316 GCF_000327345.1 Myotis davidii | reverse complement strand
CATTTGATTACAACTTCTAATACTTTCCAAAATGTATTATAACTATAGCCTCGAAATCCATTTATATTCACAAGTACAAAGTCATAAAACATTAAGTATATTTAAGATGTTTCCTCAAATTTCACTTTTAAAAGACATTTAAAGCATAAATAAATGGTACACACGTAATATATAAACACACACACACACACACACACACACACACACACATATATATGCCTAAGCGACCATCGCAACCAAACGGACGACTGAACAGGCTGCGTGGGGCAACTAGGCTGGCAGGGGGGTTACTGAGGAACGACCAAATGACCGAGCAGCAGGCTGCGTAGGGCGACCAGGCCCACAGAGGGGTTAGTGAGGGATGATCAAATAACCGAGTAGCAGGCTGCATGGGGCGACCAGGCCCACAGGAGGGTTAGTGAGGGACAATCAAACGACTGAACAGCTGGCTGTGTGGGGCGACCAGGCCCGCAGGGGGGGCAGTTGGGAGCGATCAGGCCAGCAGTGAGGGGGCAGTGAGGGGCGACAAGAGGAACGGGAGGGTGGGGGGAATGAGGGGCAAC
>NW_006288889.1:1869863-1870659 GCF_000327345.1 Myotis davidii | reverse complement strand
ATCTTAGGCCCAACCCCCGGGGGAGTGGCCTAAAGCCAGCAGGTGGTCATCTCCTGAGGGGTCCCAGACTGCAAGAGGGCACAGGCCAGGCTGAGGGACCCCCCCTTCACCCCGCCGAGTGCACAAATTTTTGTGCACCGGTCCTCTAGTATATATAAAAGCCAAGCGACCGAACGGCGGAACCAGAATGACCAGTAGCTATGACATGCACTGTGGCAGCTAAATGGCTCGATTAGGGGTGGGGCCAGCCATCCAACTGCCCTTGGCCCCTCCCCCCTGCTGGCCCTGACCCCGATCACCTCCCCCACCCTGACCACTGATGTGTGACCTTCAGTGATTTTAAGTAAGTAAATGCTCTCCAGCCTTCATAGACCAGGAACTGACGGAGGAGTGATCTGGAGGAAAACTGCTCATGGTCTGGACTGTCAGTCAGGTATCCAGGAGAGGTGCCCAGCACAACCCTCATCTTTCCCACCCCCAATCGCCCCCCCACAACCCCAATGCAGTCAGGTGCCCAGGAGAGGTGCCCAGCATAACCACCATCTTCCCCACCCCCTGATCACCCCCCCACCCCAATCGGGGGCACAGCCCACCAGCCAACCACCCATGACACCTCCCCCTAGCCAATCCGGCTCTGATCGGCCCCTCCTACCCGGACTGGGACCCCACCCGTGCACAAATTCATGCCCCGGGCCTCTAGTAATTCATAAGCTATATATATGTGTGTGTGTGTGTGTGTGTATACACACACACACACACACACACACACACACACATATATATGCCTAAGCGACCA
>NW_006288889.1:1864328-1869849 GCF_000327345.1 Myotis davidii | reverse complement strand
TTTAAGCAATCCTATCCTATATAATCTACTTATACTAATAAAAGGGTAATATGCTCATTAGACTGGGTAAACCTGCCATCTTTCAGTCGTCTGACTTCCTTCTGGACAAAGCCATGGTGGTGGGAGCTGAGGCAGAGGCAACTGGGGCAAGATCAGGCCGGCAAGGGGTTAGGGGCGAGATCAGGCTGGCAAGGGGTTAGGGGCAATCAGGCTGGCAGGAGAAGGCAGTTGGGGGCAATCAGGCCGGCAGGTGGAGGTGGGTAGGGGCAATCAGGCCGGCAGGCAGAGCAATGCGCAGTTAGGAGCCAGTGGTCCTGGATTGTGAGAGGGATGTCCAACTGCCTGTTTAGGCCTGATCCCCAGGCAGTTAGACATCTCCCAAGAGGTCCTGGATTGGAGAGGGTGCAGGCTGGGCTGAGGGGGAACCCCCCCCCCTTTGCACGAATTTCGTGCACCAGGCCACTAGATAGAATCCTATTAAATAAAAGACAAAGATGCTAATTGACCATACCTTCACTATGCCCATCAGCCAATCAGAGCGATATGGTGGCTAATTTGCATACTGCAGGCAGGGCCACCTAATCCCCGCCCCCAGCCGGGACCCCCGTGTGCCACCTAAGGCCCACCACCAACCCGGACCCCATGGCAATCCGAGAGCAGGAAAGCATGGCCCGCAGGTAGCACCCAGCAGGGCCGTCTCCCTAGTCGCCATGGCGATCTGCGAGCAGGAAAGTGCCGCCCACAGGCAGCACCCAACAAGGCCTGCTCCTGGGTCACCATGGCGATCTCAGAGCAGGAAAGTGTGGCCTGCAGGCAGTACCCAGGTGGGCCTGCTCCTGGGTCACCATGGCGATCCCAGAGCAGGAAAGTTCCGCGCAGGCAGCATCCAGGCAGGCCTGCCCCAAGGTCTCCACGGCGATCCGTGAGCAGGAAAGTGCAGCCTGCAGGAGACACACATGCGCACGCACGCGCGCGCGCACGCGCACACACACGGGACGCCTGCTCCGAGCCTCTGCTGCCAGACTGTGGCCATCAGTAGGACATCCACTGAGGGCTCCTGGAATGTGAGAGGGGCAGGCTGGGGCTGAGGGAACCCCCTCCCCCCAGTGCACGAATTTCGTGCACCAGGCCTCTAGTCCTATATAATAAAAGGCTAGTATGCAAATTTCCCCCTTGGGAGTGCCACCAGGAGTTCAATTGCTCACTATGACGTGTGCTGACCACCAGGGGGCAACACAGAACATGGTGGGCGACCAGCGGGTGTGGCGGAACACTGAGGGATCAAGGGAAGGAGGAGGAAGAGAGGCTGGGAGCAGGGGGGAATCATGTGGTGGCAGCATGTGGTTGGTGAGGGAAGAAGGAAGAAGAGGGGTAGACGGGGAACTTGACTGGCCCTGATCACCAGCCAGGACTAGGGACCCTATCTGTGCACGAAATTTGTGCACTGGGCCTCTAGTATAATTATAGTAAGGTTAATTACAATCTTTTAGGTAAACTACCTGATTGATATTAGTGCTTAATTACCAATCAGCATAACAGCATCACAGAGGTACGGAACAATGTGCCACAGATTTATTCTGTCAGTTTTTTGTGTTTTTAAATATATCAGTAAACTTGGTACCTGCAACAATCAGGCGCCACAATAGAAAAGAAAAATAAGGGGTGGGGTGGACAGCACATGTCACCAGGTCATTGTTTCCTTATATTTTCCATAATATTTTATCTCGTACAGATTATCAAAGGTAACTTCAAAATTTTAATCTTCTCTATAAAAGAAATGATGGTATGATTCCCTGTGTAATGGATAATGGATCAACTAACTTGTGGGATCTCTTTTCAATCAATAGTCTCAATAATAATGGAAGAAAAAATGATAAAGAAATTCCTGCCACATACTCCAGGGGGACAAGCCCAGCTAAATTCATGAAATGCCATCCCGTGCCAGCCAGGCTTGTCCTGCAGCCCTCCCGCCCTGAGGTCGGGGCCACAACACTCTATGCAGTCCAGGGAACAAAGGTTCCAGGAGGTGACGTGACGTGACCTTTTCAAGGTCATGCGGCTATTATGTGCAAGAACTAGAACTGACTCAGAAACATCAGACTGTAAATCTGCACTGTTTTATAGCAGAGCCCGTCACTAGCCCACACACAGGGCCGTCCAGGGGCGGGGAACCCACGAAGGAGATGTGTGCTGGTCGCCACAAGGGGCTGGAAGGGCTGGCACTGTGCAAGGCGCCTGCACACAGGGCATTTCATCTGCAAAATAAAGCTGGATGGGATGGTTTAGAGGAAGAAAAAGAAACTTCAAGGAGAATACACGTAAGTTGTCCAAAGTTTCCAAGGTAGGAAGTGGCAGGAAGGATAGTTAAATCCCAGTCTTAGTGGCTCCAAAACTCCTGTTCTGTGCTTCCCACCGCCCCATGCACTCTCTGGCCTGTTAAGGTGAGAGGCACAGGGGTCTGACGGGCCAATCACCTGCTCTTCCTCCTGGGTTCCTCTCTTCTACCTCAAGGTCACAGTACCTGCTGCTCCCACATCAACGGCCACACCTGATGCCACTGATCTTCTCCCCTCGCAGATGTCAGAGACCCAGCTTAGTTTTAGACTTGACACCACCTGTTGGGTGAAACCTTGTAAATGAAGTTTAACCTCTTTGAGTCCATGAGGATAGTGGGCCAGAAGGACATGCCTATGCACAGTGGTTTCTTGACACCCCTTTCACCATCACTTCCCCATCACAGGTCAGGGACAACCTCCAGGTCTGGGTGGGGCTGTTTGGGCCCCAGGCCAGGCCAGGTGTCCTCGAAGCCTGGGAGCAGAGCTGCTCTTAGACCTATGCCCCTAAGGAGGCATGGCACAGGACCCCACCCATCAGTGCCAGTCCGTAGTGCCCAACATCACCCACACGCTTCTCTGGGATGCTCTTTATAATTTTAAAACACACACTGTTCCACTCAAATCAATGTAGTAAATGTATTCTCTGACGTATTTCTGAGTTGTAGTGATAGGAATTAAACTTTAAGAAGTTACGACATCCTCAAGGAAAAGAGAGTGCCCTCAACCACAATAAAACCATTTCCATCTGTTCTCAATATACCTAGAGCAAGCCCTGCAGACATGCCCAGTGCTCTGGGCACTCGCCCAGCATCCAGAAGGCATGGCCCTGGTCTCTGACCTCCAGGACGACCTTCTTACACAGGCTTCCCTGAGCTGACCTGAGGCTCTCCTCTGCTATAGCCAACACAGTCTGAGAAAACTGGCCCCCGCCATCCAAAGCAGACTTTTCAGCCAGGAAGAGACGGCCTGCCAGTCACGTTTACTCAGCCCTCAACCTGGCCAGTGTTGCTCAGTAGTTAGAGTGCTGGCCTGTGTACGGAAGGGTCCAGGGTTCAACCCCACTCAAGGGCACGTACCTGGAGGCAACCAATCGATGTGTCTCTCTCACATCAATGTTTCTCTCCCTTCCACTCTCTCTAATAATCAGTGGAGAAAATATCCTCAGATGAGGATTAACAAAACAAAAAAATTTTACACACCCCTCTACCCTAGACTAAAAATCATATCATCACAAAATCTTTCACAACCAAAGGGAAACAGAAAAAGTAAACTATGAATATAATCCCGAAATAAGCCACCTACCAAACTGTTCCCTAACATCTCAACAGTAGAAATCCACAAAATGCCACACAAGACATTTCAAATGATAAGGAAGATGCATAAGAAACACGAAAAAAAAAATGTTTTGGATACAAAGTATATGAAGAAAGCAGAAGCCAGACCAAACAAGCCTTTCCTTTTCCCGATCCTGGTCCAGAGACAGACTTTACAGGGTGGGGCCCTGTCCCACTCGGGCTCCGGCTCCGGCTCCACAGGGAAGACCCTCGTCCCTGCGGAGGAGCAGCAACCAGGCCACCTCGTCAGCTGTCTCCTGCAGCCAGTCAGGCAGTGCTGCGGCAGGAAATGCACGCTGGTCCTGACAACCCTCAGCCAGGAAACATCTTGAGACCCAAGAGGAAGGCGACAGGAGACAGGGGATGAACAGGACTTCATGGCAGGAAGGACCTCTGATTTGAGCGGCAGGACACACTGCTGGAGGGGGTGGTGCTGAGCCTGAGGGGGAGGGGGTGGCGGAGGAGGGGCAGGTGGCCAAACAAAGTGGGTGGGAGCAGTGCAGAGCACAGCACCACTCGGACCACAGTGCAGACAGCAGTGGGCAACATGGCTGGGTTTCAGTTTAAAAGAAATGTCTATACAATTAAATGCTTACTTTTTTAATATTTCCTCACTTTTGCTAAAAAGAACCTAGCACGTACCTCCCATTTCATTAGCTTTCAACACATCTTGACTGCAACCTATAATTAAAAATGAATTTAAATCCACCACCCAATACACACATAATACACATTTTAATCAAAATAAGGGTTTCTAAAACTTTCACAAACCCCCCCTCAAGTACATGGGATACACTCTACTTTCTATTCAATAAAGGAAGATGGCAATGGTGACCGATTCAGCTGGTGTACACCCGTAAGGGGCTGGCTCACCCACACCAAGAGAAGCACAGTCTGACTTTTTCATTTTATGAAAAGCAGGATGAAAAGCAGGCAAAAAATTGAGGACGAGATTGTAAACTTAAATCCTAAACAAAACACATACTTTCTGAATATTAAGGTGATGGCTAGCATGCTTTAGCAATCAAGTATCTTCTAACTAAGGTATGCCACTGTTTTTAGACAGTGCGCTAGCACGCTTCCCAGACTAGAGTGTAAGTACAGCTTTTCCGTGCACTGGGAACAATGATACCTGGGACTCGTGTCTGTGGTGCTCTGGAACCGAACCCACATTACCTCTGAGGGATGAATGCACTGCATGGTTCCAACTATGGCACTTTATAAAAGTCAAAACTTTACAAAAAGTGAAAAGATCAGCGGTTGTCGGGGAGGGAGGAGTATGAAGGGATGAATGGTAGAGCAGTGGGCAGTGAAAATACTCTGTTTGATACCCTAATGGTGGAAACATTTGCCCAAACCCATACAATGCACAACACCAAGAGTGAGCCCTAATGTAAACTATGGACTCTGGGTGACAAGGACGTGTCACCGTAGTTTTTCATCAATGGTAACAATGGACCATTCTGGTGGAGGATGTTGAGAATAAGGGAGCTATGTGGGAAGAGGAAGGCAGAAGGTATAGGGGAAATCCCTGTACCTTATTTTAATCTATCTGCAATCCTAAACTGCTCTAAATAAAATAGGATAGACTGATAGATGGATATATGTATACTTATGTGAGAAAGCAAATACAATAAAATGTTAATTATAAAATTCAGGAGGTGGCTGTATATACCTCTAACTTTCCTGTAGGCTTAAAATTTTCATAATGACACTAGAGGCCCAGTGCACCAATTCGTGCACGGGTGGGGTCCAGCCAGCCCACCCCCATCAGGTTGGGGGCGATTGGGGGCAGGGCCAGCCAGGGGGAGGGGCCACGGGCTGTTGGCCGGCCACCCTGCCCCACCACCC
>NW_006288889.1:1839965-1863790 GCF_000327345.1 Myotis davidii | reverse complement strand
GGAAGTAAACCCCTCTCTTTGTGAAAATGGTAGCTACAGGAATAATCTGCCTGTTCTAACTGTTTCTACAGATTACCTCTAGACAACGTAACATCATGAGAACGTTGGAGAGGGTGGAACTGAATTCCTCCTCCTCCTCCTCCAAACAATCATGCAAACAACATCAAGACCACTATGTTCTTTCCTGTGTAGTTTAAAGCACCTGTTCTATAATCGTGTCCACTAAGGCCTTTAACTCCAAAATAGACCTATTTATGTTTTAAGTAAAACTTGAAGCCTTGGTGATGGCATATAAGAGGTCACCCAGACCAATGCACAGTAGAAAACCGAACAAAAGGCTTTCTGCTATCGGCCACTAAAGGTTCACCATTGACTCCAAGATGATTAGCTAATATTCGCTGATTTGTTGTTGTTAATCCTCACTGGAGGATTTTTTCCCATTGATTTTTAAAGAGAGTGGAAAGGAGGGGGAGAGAGAAACATCGATGTGAAAGAGACACATCAATTGGTTGCCTCCCAAATGCGGGAATTGAGCCTGCAACCAAGGTACGTGCCCTTGACTGGAATCGAACCCAAGTCCCTTCAGTCCGTGGGCCAACGCTCCAACCACTGAGTCAAACCAGTTTGGACATTAGCTAATACTTAACTAAAACTAAACTACTAAAGAGAAATAGCTCAGAAATTAGCTAATTACTGGTATTTCTCTGTGGCAGAACATCCATATCTACTTACCTAATCCACATCAGAACCTACAACTTGTGACAGAAAGTGACGGTTACGTCGGGTTTTAAACCCCACACAAATTCAAAAGCAGTTTTTCTCATAATTCCTTGAGTCACCACAAATGTACACAAAGACCCTTTATAGTCCTAAATCCTCACTCAAAAGATAATAAAGCAGTTTCAAAACTCTTAAATTTGCAAATCTTTAACATATAAACCAATCTGATTGGCTTATCTTTATAGTTAAAGTGTAAGAAAGAGATGAAATGGCCAAAGAAGTTATCCCAACTCAGAGTCCAAGTTAATCCCAACAGCTACACGCAAAACTGAGACGTTATGAAGCTAAAACATGACAGGCCAACTTTCAACGGACTCATGAAGACACTCAGCTTTCAGCCAGACTTCTACCAACAGAGGAGGAGAAACAGGCTCTCAGCTGGAAGAAAGGAAATCCACACATGAACCAGCAAGTCTTTCAGAATGCTGAATGCCACGCGTGAACCAGGGCACAGGTGTTGGCTCCTCCCACCAGAACTTTCCTTTCACGCCCTCGGTGCTGAGATGCTGGTCTGGCACAGGAGCAGTGGGCGGAGAACGTCTCTTCATGTTACTGTGCAGACTTGAAGCTCACGTGGTGCTGAGCAGAGTCCCCGTCATCACTGCCCGGCGAGCACACCAGCAGCTGGTGTGGCTGCAGAGGCACAGGTGCAGGGAGCTGGTGCCCCAAGTGAGTCTCAGGTGAGATGAGCAGGGAGGGAGGGATGAGCAGGGTGCTTATCTTACCCTTACCTTTTGTGTCTAGACCAGTGGTCGGCAAACTGCGGCTCGCGAGCCACATGCGGCTCTTTGGCCCCTTGAGTGTGGCTCTTCTACAAAATACCGACTTCTGCGCATGGGCCACGAAGTTTCAATCACACTGTACGTGCGCACCTGCATGTGGTATTTTGTGGAAGAGCCACACTCAAGGGGCCAAAGAGCCGCATGTGGCTCGTGAGCCAGTTTGCCGACCACTGGTCTAGACTAAACCTAACAGGCAAAAGGAAATGGTTTCAAAAAGTAAAACATTTTCAACCAGCCGGCATGGCTCAGTGGTTGAGCATCAACCTAGGAACGAGGAGGTCATGGTTCAATTCCCAGTCAGGGCACATGCCTGGGTTGTGGGCTCGATCCCCAGTGTGGGGCATTCAGGAGGCAGCCAATCAATGATTCTCTCTCATCATTGATGTTTCTAGCTCTCTCTCCCTCTCCCTTCCTCTCCGAAATCAATAAAAATAATTTTTTTTAAAAAGTAAAACATTTTCTTTGCTTGTCTTTCCAGTCTGGAAAACTAAACCACAAATGCAGGCCTGTGTACCCATCCTCACCAGCTTTAACACATGGCAGTCCTGTCCTCTCTGCTTCTACCTCCCTCCCTCCTTGCACTGGGCTCCTCTGAAGTAAATTCTAGACTCACATCATTTCATGTGCAAATACTTCACTATTTATAAGAAGCAAACATTTTTGAAACTAGAATTTCCCAAAACTGGCTGTGAGGAATCACTTGTAGAGCTTTAATAGAGTATATACCAACTGAATTGACAATACATAAATAAAATAAAATAATTTGCCATTTGCAACTACTTATTTGTATGGATTGAAATTTTCTCAATATTTGCAGTCAAAATAAAATTTAGAATAAAACCGGATTTTGAGGTTACAAAGACACAAATGAACACCCAGAACCTGATTTCAAGTATGTGTTTGTGAAAACTGACTCACTGTTTTAATTCATTTTATGATAAGGAATGTTTTGTGTTTTTCCTAATATAAATGTATTTTAATTTAAAAAAATACCAATTTTTGGTCTGGGTAGGGTGCTGGATCAGGTTGTTTTGTAGTCTCTCAGGATAAATCTCCCCAAGTTGGGAGAGAACTAGTCCTTAAATTCTAGACCCAAAGCCGACTTTTGTTTCATTTGCTCCAAAAAGAGAATCTTCTGAAGAATATGGGAAATGTGATAAAAATAGCAAACCAGAAACCAACTTAGACCTAACACCGTGAGTGGAACCCGGGCCCTACAACTTCAGTCACCTTCGAATGAATCTTGTAGGAGACATCTCCAAAGGGCGCCTGTGGAAGCACTCAGAATGTGAGAGATAAACCGGCCCAGGAGAACTGGTTCCATCCCTGCAGCAGGGAAGGGATCCGTCCAGGCCCCGCAGCTGTCACTCATGGCTCTGCCTGCTCTCCTCCCAGAATCCAGCGCCCAGGGAGGGTAACTGCACTCTGGTTGGACAGCACATTCACTGAGTCCGTTCCTTCCCCCGTCCCCCATGCATCCCCATTTTAAACAGGCCATTATATATACATTCTCTCTCTGAAACACTTCTGTGTGGGAAATGGAGTAAGAGTACCACAGTCCGTTTCTTATTTTGACTTTTGTTGTCTCACTAGGTCACCAAATGGAGTGGGAGGGAGGTTGCCCTTTGCTGCACTGCCTGCAGCCCAGCCAGAGGGACAGGGAGCACTGGTGGTGGCTCACGGAGAGGGCAGGCCACAGCGCCCATCAGTGCCGCCCAGAACCTAAGGGGTCGGCCGCACCATCTCCAACAGCCTTCACCACATGAGTCCTGTAGTTCTCAGAGACCACCACCCCAACTGAAAGTTATAATCCCTCACAAAATCATCGATTTTGAATGGATGGCACACAGTATATTTACACCACACAGATAAGACAGAATCCTCCCCCAAATAAGCCACCCCCACAGCTGTGCTCCAATGAAATGTCTAAATCAGCCGCTACCCACCACCACTTCCTGCCCACCGCTTTGCTCACCTAGGCCTTAGTACTCAGAGTGAAGTTACTTGAGCCTCAGCTGGAATGACTGGTGACTGAATCCCAGGCCCTCTCAGACCTGAATCAGAGTCTGATCTTGAACAAGCCCCGAGCCAACACAAGCACATACTTTGAGAACCACCAAACTGGCCTGAAAAGGGGGAAGGAAAGCTTCAGGCCGGCAGCTTCTGTCCTTTTCTCTCAACCCACCAGCCCCTCTTCCCATTGTCATCCAGGGCCCCATCGCCCAAGCCCTCCCACCTTCTCGAGGCCTAGTCAGTCTTGCCTATCAGCTCAGCCTGTCCATACCCTGGAAACATTCTGGCAAATGGTTAAGTACTAAACTGAAAAGTCAAGACTGAAAGGCCTTAAAATCTGGTGTCTTACCCCTACCCCTGCCATGAATTCATGCACCGGTGGTGGTCCCTCAACCTGGCCTGTGGCTCTCCAACATCCCCCAAGGGGTCCCAGGTTGCGAGAGGGTCCACCAGTGCAGGATCGGGATGGGGAGGGACCGCAGGAGGGCTCCAGGGCGTGTCCAACCTGTCCCATCCAGTCCCTATCGGCCGGACCCCAGCAGCAAGGTAACCTACCGGTTGGAGCACCTGCCCCCTGGTGGTCACTGCATGTCACAGCTACCAGTCAAACGGTCGCTTAGGCTTTTATATATAGTTGAGGCCCAGGGCACGGATTCATGCACCGGTGGGGTAACTCAACCTGGCCTGTGCCCTCTTGCAATCCGGGACCCCTCAGGGAATGCTGGACTGCCGGTTTCAGCCTGATCCCTGCAGGCTAGGCCAGGCCAGGGACCCCACCAGGCCTCTAGTATGCATATAAGATCTTTGGTTAATCTCTTCACGCCTCCTCCCCTCTCCCCTTCCCTCTGAGATTCCTCAGTCTGTTCCATGTTTCCATGCCTGTGCGTTGAGTGTCTGTTCCGTGGTGGTCAGTGCATGTCACAGCTACTGGTCGAACAGTCACTTAGGCTTTTATATAGCTAGGTAGGTAGGTAGATGATAGATAGGTAGATAGATAGATAGATAGATAGGTAGATAGATAGATAGATAGATAGATAGATAGGAAGGAAGGATAAGAAGATCTCATGGAGTCAGTACAAGATAGCTATTATTTTTTTTAAATATATTTTATTGATTTTTTACAGAGAAGAAGGGAGAGGGATAGAGAGTTAGAAACATCGATGCGAGAGATCAATCAGCTGCCTCCTGCACACCCCCCAGTGGGGATGTGCCCGCAACCAAGGCACATGCCCCTGACCGGAATCGAACCTGGGACCCTTGAGTCCGCAGGCTGATGCTCTATCCACTGAGCCAAACCGGTTCAGCTAGCTATTATTTTTTTTAACACATTGCCAAGGTGTCCCTTCACTTTACTAATTCAAATAAAGCATGTTGGTTCCAAAGCTCCCACACACCCAGCCAGCCTGCATTTTCTCTTCTGTCTTCAACTCTCCACCTCCATCCACTCACTTACACATCACAAACAAGGGCTGATGAGTGCTCAATGGGCTGAGCACATCTTGACTCTCTTCTAAACCCACCAAAACCACCGTGAAATACCCTCAACTCAAACCAATGTCTGGTGCACTGCAGATAGCATACACCAGACCCCTGTGTGCCACCCACTGAACCTGAAATCACCCAGTAATGGAGCCCATGCCAACTTTCCCATTAATAAGAGGTCATGAATTTGTAAAAGAGCTCATTAATTCAAGAGTCTGTTCTTTCCTACACATAAAGAAACTAAGAGTTTTCATATGAGAGCCTTAACGTCAAGTACTGACACCTCCAATCCCAGCATTTGCTTTATTCTTCATAAGAACTGAAATGCATCTTCAGACTTCATCTTCCAACACATACACAACAGATACAATCTGGTTAGTTTACCAGTAGACAGATTTCACTTCCCCCTCATAATCAACATTTCTGGGAAGGAAATAAACTTCACTGTCCTCGAAAACCAATGAGTAGCCTGCAAACGGAGAACAGGTGTGCAGGACTTCCTGGGCCAGGCCCCACACGCACTTCCTGTGGGGCTAAGAGCAGCAGGTCTGAGTTGCCATGCATGAGCTGAGGCAGTGAGCACCGAAAACCAAAGCAACTTCGGGCTTACTCATCACTGTGCCACTTCCACCCTACCCAGTAAGTGGATGGAAGAGCCTAACTCCTAGCTGCAAAACAGGGCATGTGGTAACACTGCAATTAACGATTAGACTTTTTTATAAAATGAAAATATTAAAAAGATCAGCATTACAGCTCCATCTCAATCCACCAAGAAGGAATTTTCCACAATATCCAAAACCTTTTTAATATTCCTTAATGCAGAACGAAAGGAAGAGAAAACTAAGATAAGGCAAGGAAGGCAGCAGGTGCTTTAAAGTCTGCCGCCCTCCCCTGTGCAGCGCCCGTGAGCTAGGTGAGCGCAGTGGCCGGGGCCCTGGAGATACCAGCAGAATTACCTGCAGAACCTGGCCCTCGCCCCACTGCCAACCCACAGAATCGTGAGCAATGAAGTGATGGCTGTTTTAAGCCAGGAAGCTTTGGGGTGCCTGTTACACAGCAAAGGCCAACTGAGAGAGGCACTTATCACCTCCTGGTGTATTTCTTTTCTGTGTTCTTAAGCCCCATGAACACAAGGACTGTCTTTTTTGCCAATTCTGTATCTCCAACATCTAGAATAGTCTATGGTATTTCTGCATTAAATAAACATGCTATATATCTGAAGAGAAGACCATATGTACTTCTTAGTTTTTAAAAGTGAAATTCTTAATTTATGAGTTAATAAACATTAGCACTTTAGAGCACAAAGTTCTCTTCTGTGTCTTCACGGCTCTGCTAGGAACTGAAGTGTGCTGAACCTCCCTGCTTCATGTGGCCAAGGCCTGACCTTCCCGTAGCTCAGAACGAGACTGTGTGGAGAGAGGACCTTTAGAGGTACAGGGTTAAAGTGAGATTGTAGGAGTTGACCGGGCACATAGACACCGGGAGTGCCCGGGGAAGGCCATGTGAGGGCACAGCAAGGCACAGCCGTCTGCAAGCCCTCTGCAAGCCACAGAGAGGCCTCAGGAGAAACCAAATCTGCCGACACATCTTGGACTTCTAGCTGCTAGAACTGCAAGAAAACTAATTCTGCTGTTTAAGCGTCCAGTCTGTGGTATTTTGTATGGCAGCTCAAGCCAACTAAGGCGGGTAAGTTCACACACGTTTGTTCTTGTGGCCTCATATTGTTACCACATACTCTGAAAAATGAAAAATTATTGAAAGATTCATGGGAGAAATGTTGGGTGGTAGGTAATTTTTTGAATCGATTTTTTTTTAAAATCCTCACTGGAAGATTTTTTTTCCCCATTGCTTTTTACAGAGTGGAAAGGAGGGAGGGACGGGGGCGGGGGAGGGGGCGCATTAGAGAGACTTCGATGTGAGAAAGACACATCGATTGGCTGCCTCCCACACAACCCCGACTGACTGGGACTGGGATCTAACCCACAACCCAGGGACATGCCTGACAGGGAACTGAAGCCAAGCCCTTTAGCATGGGTTGACGCTCTAAAGGCTGAATTGATTTTAATTCATAAGTGGGTTTTAATCCCATTTCTGTGACTGATGAGCTCTGTGATTTCACGGGGGTCTGTCACCTCTTCAGAACAAACCTTAGGTCCATTCTTTCACCAAAGTTTCAACCAGATAGTCTTCAAACCCCCACGCAGCCCTAACATTCAAGTGAGCAAACATGGAAATAATTACCAGAATGTGCAAATGAATTCTGCAAGTGATTTAAAAAGGAGTTTCATTTCCACTTTTACTCAGGGTTAGTTGATAACACTGTTGAACATCATAGGAAGGAAGTATTCCCATAGTTTGTTGGTGAAAGGAAGCACAGAAATTCTATGTTGAGCAATCAGATAGTTGTAGAATATATTTCTTATATTCTTTTTATATATTTATTGATGATTTAAGAGAGGGAGAGAAACATCAGTGATGAGAGAGAATCATTGATCGGCTGCCTTCTGCATACCCACCACTGGGGATCGAGCCCGCAACCTAGGCATGTGCCCTTGACCAGAATCGAACCTGGGACCCTTCAGTCACAGGCCAATGCTCTAACCACTGAGCCAAACCTGCTAGGGCTATTTCTTATATTCTTTTGAGAAAAGAGAATTTCTCTTGCTGTTTTCTTCAAAGAGCTTCTTCTGTAAGACAACATATCTCTTAAGTAGAAATACGTAGCACAGTGAGAACATAATCCTCTCGAAGTTCATTTCTCAAAGGTTTCTTCACAAGCAGAGGAAATGCACTTCAGCAAAACCTTCCTGCCCTGTAATTAGTCCCCACAGGTCTGCTAGGATGAAATCTGTGTTCTGGGCAGTTCCTCTTTTGCTAGTACTTATAAACAATCTGTTGGAAATGAAAGCTATGTTTTGGGAGTGTAAAAATAATAAATGTTAAACCTGCAAGACTTGATAGTATAATGATTATGTAGCACCATCCCATTTCCAAAGCGCCTTAAAGTCACCATTGTTTTTGGTTTGTTTGCTTTTTTAATATATTTTTATTGATTTCAGAGAGAGGAAGGGAGAGGGAGAGAAACATCAATGATGAGAGACAATCATTGATTGGCTGCCTCTTGCACGCCACACCTCTTCCCCCCCCACCCCCAACTGCGGATTGAGCCTGCAACCCGAGCATGTGCTCTAACCAGGAATCGAACTGGTGACCTCTTGGTTCCGGGATTGAACGTCAACCCCTGAGCCACAACAGCTGGGCACCACTGTTTCTTGAAGCGGCGCTCTAGGTTGGTTGGGGATTTATCTGTATTGTAAGAGTGAGGTTCTCCAAAGGTATTAAACAGCCTGCTCTTGTCACCGGCCAGCTGAGCTTCCAGACAAACTGAAATGGAAAGCTCCTGCAGTGCTTGCTATTTTGGGTGGGACAGGGTGATGAGAGAATAGAAACTTTTTCATTGATAATTGTCAAACTGGAATATTGGGTTAGCAAAACACATTTTTCCTTAGATGAAATATTTTAAGCATAATGAAGATTTTGGTTTAATCAAAATTTTTATGAATAAACCCTTGAAGTCCAAGGCAAACTATTTCTCAGTGTGGTTCAGGGCCAGCATTTACTCTTATCTCACTACGCTGTTCTGATAATGACAGGTTTGTTATCTAGGTATGTAATTTGTACATATTCTGGAAGACTTTACAGTGAAATTCTTGTAAGAAATATAAAACTAAGCCAGGTAGAGTTATTTTGCATCTAAATATCTTGGCTTCCAAATGGTCCTATTTCCTTTAATCTTTTATTTTTTCCTCTTCTGTGCTATACAGTATTGAATTTATAGGGACACTAAGATCCTGAAAGAATCAGTGACATTATCAAAGTATTCCTTCATGCATTTGATGATGAAAGAGGATTCAAAAATATCTCTAAATGCTCCCTAACAAACGTGTTTGGGGACGGAGGGGAGGGGGTTGGTCTCTATGTGATAGGAACATATGTATGAATAGACATGAGCCGCAAAATAGTAAAGCTTTTAATTGAGAGAAAAAGTCCCAATTCACAAAACGTTTCCCAGTTATAAGAAAAAGTTTCTTGAAAGTATGTGCTAGAGTCAGTCATTAGTAAAAAGATGAGAAAAAAAAATAGGTTCTTTTGAAAAACAAAGCTAGAGGACTCACACTTCCCAATTTTAAAACCTACTACAAAGCTATAGTAATCAAGACTGTGATACTGGCACAGAGTAAACAGAGATCAATGGCATAGAATGAAGAATCCAGAAATTTAAAAAAGAATTTAAAAAGTTTAGAAACCCTCACATTTAAGGTCAAATGGTTTCCGAAAATTCGTGCACCGGGGGAGGGAGGTCCCCCTCAGCCTGGCCTGCACCCTCTCAATCTGGGACACCTCAGGGGATGTCCGACTGCTGGTTTAGGCCCAATCTCTGCGGGATTGGGCCTAAACCAGCAGTCAGACATCCCTCTCGCAATCCAGGACCGCTGGCTCCTAACCGCTCGCCTGCCTGCCTGACTGATTGCCCCTAACCACTCTGCCTGCCTGCCTGATCACCCCTAATCGCCTTTGCCTACCTGATGTCCCTAACTGCTCCCCTGCCAGCATGATTGCCCCAACTGCACCCCTGCTGGCCTGATCGCCCCAACTGCCTCTGCGTGCCTGCTTGATCTCTCCCCTCACTGCTTGCTCCCCCGCCTGCCTGATCACATCCCTCACTGCTTGCTCCCCCACACCGGCCTGATCGTGCCCCTAACTGCTTGCTCCTGCAAGCCAGCCTGATCTCACTCCTAATTGCTTGCTCTCCTACCGGCCTGATCTAACCCCTAACTGCTTGCTCCCCCACCGGCCTGATCGCCCCTAACTGCTTGCTCTCCTGTCGGCCTGATTGCCCCTAACTGCCTCTGCCTCAGCCCCCACCACCGTGGCTTTGTAGAAGTACGTCGGACGTCCAGAAGACATCTGATCTATCCGGTCTAATTAACATATTACCCTTTTATTAGTATAGATGATAAATGTGTTCTCAACTACAGCTATGACAGCACACTCTGTGAATATACTAAAAGCCATTGAATTATAACTTAAAACGGGTAAATAATGGGATAGCTGAATCATATTACAATAAACTCTTTTTAAAAGTTTTTAATTTATTGATTTTAGAAAGAGGAAATAAGGGGGGGAAGGAGGGAGAGAGAGACCAAGAGAGAGAGGGAGAGGGAAACAGACATCAACTTTGTTGTTCCGTTTATTCGTGTATTCTTTGGTTGTTTTACATGTGCCCTGACCAGGATCAAACCTGAAACCTTGGTGTACTGGGGCAATGCTCTAACCAACTGAGCACTGGCCGAAATAAACCATTTTTTAGTAAAGGTTAATCTCCTCCTACTCGAGACTATTCCCATCAAAAAGGGGGGAGGGGCCCCAGCCAGTGTGGCTCAATTGGTTGTGCGTCCTCCTGTGCACCAAAGGGTCGCAGGTTTGATTCCCAGTCAAGGGCGTGTACAGAACCTGGCTTGCAGGTTCGATCCCCCGTCCTGCCAGCTGGAGGTAACCAATCAATGTTTTTCACATTGATGTTCCTCTTTCTCTCTCCCCACCACTTCCACTCTCTCTAAAAACCAATAAAAAAATATATCCTCTAGTGACGATTAAAAAAAAAACAAAAAACACACACACACAATGTCTGAGATGAAAAATACACTACTTGGGATTAATGGCAGAGTCAACACTGAAGAACAAAAGATACATTGACATAAGGCATAACAAGAAACTAGCCCAAAAAAGCCCAAAGTGGGGGTAAGGGGGAGCCATGAAACAACTTTAGGTGGCCTAATGAACATGTGATGGGAGTACCCAAACATAAAAACAGGGGAGATGAGAAAAATCTGAAGAAATAGTGACTACAATTTTTCCAAATTTGAAACTTCTAACTAAACCCACAGATCCAAAAAGCTCACAAACCCCAAGCACAGGAAACATGAAGAGAAATAAGCCAAGACACATCACAATCAATTGCTCAGAACCAAGGGTAAAGAGAAAATCTTAAAAGTGGTCAGAAAAAAATATCACGAATGTATACAAAGAAACTAAATGAATAGCAGATTTCTCAGTAGGAACAATGCAAGTGACAAGATAATGGGAAAACATTGAAAGAAAAAACAACCTACCTGTTAAAACCAAAGCAGCAATAAAAAGTTTTCAGACCTACGGAGACAGGCCAGCAACCCAGGACAAGCAGAAGGAAACAGATGGTGCAACAGCAGTTTGCAGCCACCTAGAAAATCAGGATGCCAAGCAGCTGCAGCCACCTAACAAACCCCACCTTCCCTGAGCTGGGACACTGCACTCCTCCACCAGAGGGTAACTTAAATCACCCCGCAGACAGCAAAAATCCAATCAGTGCCATTTGCCAACCACACCCAAGGATAGGTGGAGTTAAGAGAATCAATCTCGTTGTGGTACATCAGTATAAAGCTGATTAATACTGTATTGAAATCCTCCTTTACAACCGCTCCTCAACTCCCAGCCTTTAGAATCCCTCAAAACAAAGGTCCCAGCCACACTGTCCCTCCCAGGCGCACTCCTGCCTCCCCCAGCCTGTCCTTCTCCCACAGGCAAGCATCTCTAAGGGACTCCACTAGGCTTGCAACCCAGACAACAATGGGCAATGGTAGTTCATCCCAGGCAAACCCCCTGAGCTTGTCCCCAAGGCTCCTTTTCTCAGACTTCCTAGTGAGCCAAAGCAGACCAGCAGAGGCTCATTTCCCCAGCTCTTCCTTGTTTCATTCATAAACATCCTCTAAAGTTCACCTGGACCTGTGTTGTGAAATTCTTCCTGCATGAAGTCAAGAACCCACACACCACCAGCTGACTCTAGGCAGACGCACTCAGAGCCAGGTCCCCTTTCCAGTAACAAGACAAAAGCTGAAAAAAATGTATCCCCAGCAGTCCTGTGTTACAAAAAATGATAAAGTCCTTCAGGCAGAAGAGAAATGGTACCAGATAAAATGTGGATCTATGCAAGAAATAAAGAGCACCAGAAACACAAACCACATGGTACTTACATTAGGGTTTGTCCCTTCTATGTATATCTTTTTAAAAGACAGTTAACTGTTTAAACAAAAATAACACCAGTATATTTTGAGATTTATGATATATAAAAGTAAAAGGTATAACAAAAACACTATAAGGCAAGGTAGGGAGAAATGAAAGTGATACTATTATAATGTTCTTATATTGTACATGAAATATTTATCATTTGAAGGTAAACTGTGACAAGTTAAAAGTATATACTATAAACCCTAAAGCAACCTACAAAAGAGCTAACAAGCCAGAAAATGGAATCATAAAACCACTCAATTAATCCAAAAGAAAGCAGATAAAAGGGGGAAAGACAAACCACAAATGAGAAGACACTCCACAGCAGAAAGAGCCAGAAAGAAATGAAACAAAATACAGTTCAAGAAAATCCTCCAGGCCCTGGTCGGGAGTCTCAGTTGGTTGGAGCGTACAGCAAAAAGGTTCTAGATTGCAGGTTCCAGCTCCAGTTGTTTGGGAAGTTGATGTTTCTTCTCTCTCTCTCTCTTTCATTCTTCTCTCTCATGAGTAAACATCCCCGAGTGAGGGGTTTTTAAAATCCTCTATTTAGTATTTTAAGTCACTTTTTTCATATAATAAGTGAAAAGGAGAATATACATTTTCAACTAATTGAGTAGCAAATTAATTCAATCTTGGTGCTGACTGACAGAGGCCTTATTTAAACAAAATAAGACAAAAACAATTCACACTTTGATAGCTAGCAAAGGCCATCTTGTCAGCATTTTTAGAGAAAGGTTAGAAATATTTCACGTGATATTAAATTTTTTCCAAAAAGCCAACAAAACCCTTTCACTCAAGTAAGCTTATAAAAATAATATTACCTTTTGCCTATATTATAAAAAATAAATATAGCACCTAAAAAGAAATGCAAAACTCCCCTTTTTAAATCGTTTCCGTGTGTATCTGAACTCCAGAAACTTATTAAAAACTATTTGAGTATCCCCAACAGCAGGGTTGCCATTTGGCAGAAGTGCCTTCTAGCCCACGGTCCAGGCGAGGAGCAGCTCAACCAAACAGCCTCCGCTGTGTTCACTGAGGGCACAAGGTGAGGGCCCAACATTCCAGAGACCAGTCCACATGCTTCTCTGGGGACGCTGCGGTACTGAGTGGATAAACTGTCAGCTCCTCATGATGCAGGATGAATACCACAGCCGCACACGCTGGAGGGAAGGCCTCCCAAGGAGGGCTTCTGGCAAACTGAAAGGGCCACCATTACCATAAGCCAGGACACACCCCCCGACCTTTATTCCAAGTCTCTCAACCAAGAGGATGAGTCATCGGCTCAACGCTTGTTTCAACTACAGGCTGACAGTCCTTGCTCCTTGCCCATCTGAGTGGCATCCAGAGAACCTGAATTTAAATCACAAAGCTTCACCGTGCACACCTCACCTGCCTTATCAGATCCGACTTTGTGGCACACCCACCACCCGGCTCTTCTCCACCTACAGTATCATCCTCTTCAAATTGCTTGCTCCCTGCTCCACTAGGGCACGAGATGACTGCCCTTCCTCTTCGTCACCAGGGAGCAGACCTGGCCTGGTGCCTCGCACAGGTCGTGTATCAGTAAGTACTGGAGGAATGATTGATGGAAATCTTGCCTGGCAGAGCCGGCTCAAAATATCCAGACAGGTACTCAGTCCCCAAATCACTAGAGCAAAAAGCTGAACATCCACAAGTTTCTTCTGGAAACTAAGGGAACAACAAGAATGGATACAAGAGCATACAGGGTGGGCAAAAGCAGGTTTAGAGCTGTGAATACACGAAACAGTTTATTCTTGTATTATTACGTATTAATTATCGTATTATTTTCCTTACAAACAACTGAAACTTACTCTTGCCCCACCCTGTGTAGACGACATACAGAGAGCGAACAGACACGCACTGGTGTGCCCACTTCCAAAAAAAGGCCTGGAGTGAAGGCACCCCCTCGCAGGTGAATGAAGACTTTCGGTGGCCTGTGTATCACGTTAATGTACATCCTCAACCTCAGAAGACTCGGTGCCCAAAGTGGGACCCCAATAAATTGTATGCCCCTTGGATACACTGCCCTAACTCAGGTCACAGCAGTCTTGACTTGAGATCTCAAACTGAACGGTCATAAAAATGCACAGCAAGGACATGAAGAGGGTCCCAGAGCACTGGCGGGCCAAGGGTTCTGGCCGCCAGCAGTGTTGTGTTATCATCAGAGCAGGTAGGAACGAAAGCTCCAAGTACAAGGATTTTCCAAAGGGCACTATTAGTAAATTTAATTAAATTTTGCCTGAATGCAGTTACGTCCCTCTTAAAAGACATCATGAAAGTACTTTAGAATAAACGATTTTAAAAATACTCTAAAGGTACACTGGAAGCGAATCAAATGAGTAATTGTATTCCCCCATATGTAATATAAGATATCATTTCTTTAACTTGGTATCCATCCTCCTGACCAAAGAGAATAGATTTTTTGTTTTTCTTCTAAATCCTGGTGAGGCCCAGTGTCTGCCTGCAATGAAGGGAACCCGTCTTCAGCACCACATGGCAAATGGTGGCTATTACAGATGAAATCCCCCAAAAACCACAAGAAGGAAAACTGTTTCAGCCTAGTTCCTGATACCTGACCTCACACACCTCACTGATCGTAAATGGTGTGTCTTTACAGGATCAGAAACTGGATTCACGGTCAAAGAAACGACTGAAACTTACAAACTCCCAGTGATGCCAGCGGGAAGGACAGACAGGCAGCGCGCGCAGGCAGGCAGGGCCACCGTGCCGACGGCATCTGCTCTGCTGATAAGAATGGGAAGCCCCGCAGATACAGCCCCACTCTCTCTCCCTTCACCAAGCAGCTCCTCCGAGCAGGTCGGGATGCCAGCCCAGAGTGGAACAGCCAGACCAGACACAGCCGCCACCGATTTCAATGGGGGAAACAGCCAGCTGCAGCGCCATGCCTACACTCTGGAAACTATCCAGCAAAAAAAGGGGAATAAGCTGCCACACTTAGCAATACAGTGGACCTCAAGAATATGATGCACAGGGGAAGAAAATAGACACCAGAGGACACATACGGCAAGATTCCAATTATATGAAATGTTCAAAAAGGCCAATTTGTAGGGACAGGGTTAGTGGTTGTCTGGAGCTCTGGACTGGAACAGGGATAACTGTAAATGAATATGAGGACCCTGATAAGGGGACAAGAGCGTTCTAACACTGATTTGGGGTGATGACTGTGCCACCCAGTAAATTTACTAAAAAATCACTGAAATGTAAGCTTACAATGAGTGAATTTCATGATACATCAACTATACCTCCAAGAAAGCTGTTTAAAACAACAAAAGCAAACCTCCTGAACGAACTTCTAAACCTCTCAAAGGCTTGTTCAGGTAGCAGCAAGCCCGGTAAGGCACTGCTCTGCACCCTGCCCGCTCCCATCTTCATCCTCACCACCCTGGGCCTGCACCTCCCAAACTGAGGGTCAGCGTAGAGGTCAAGCACTAAGGCACTGCTTTACTTCTGGTTTTGTTTTCTGTTGTTGCTATGGTTGTTTCGTTAGTTTTTGTTCTGGATGAAAAATAGCAAACACCTGAGCAAAATCAAAGAAGTTTAAAGTCAAAGATAAGATTTCTAGTAAACCTCTAGGTTGGTGAACTGATCACAGGATTCAGTGGGGTTAATTCCAAAAAAAAAAAAAAAGATTATAAGATAAACAGAAGACTATATATATATCTAAATATCTATATGCACACACACAAGCCTAAGCGATCGTTCGACCATTGGACTGTTCAACTGGTAGGTATGACATGCACTGACCACCAGGAAGCAGACACTCAACACACAGGCATGGAAACGTGGAACAGACTGATGAATCTCAGAGGGAAGGGGGGAGGGGTGACACAGGAAGAGATTAACCAAAGATCTTATATGCATACTAGAGGCCCAGTGCACGGGTGGGGTCCCTCAGCCTGGGCTGCAGCATCAGGCCGAAACCGGCAGACTGACATCCCCCGAGGGGTCCTGGATTTCGAGAAGGCGCAGGCCAGACCGAAGGACCCCATCAGTGCACGAATCCATGCACTGGGCCTCTAGTAAAGAAATAAAGGAGAAGAAGTGACAGCAGAGGTCATTTCTAACATGTTTTGACAATTTAAAAAATGGATGGAGTGGTAATCCATTCAGTAAAGAGGAAACCTTACAATCTAAGTGGCTACTGAGGAGGATACCAAATGGAAGGCAACTTGCCCCACAGAACCCTGGGAAGATAGTCATGTGGAAGCACTAATCCCGGTGCAGTCCTCAGGACTGGTGCTCAGGGAGCAGAGCCAGGTTCCATCCACCTAATGCAGGCTGCTCTCCTGGAGCCCGAGGTTACTCCCTGCAGAAAGGTAGGAAACATGCTCTGTGAGAGCACACGCGGCAAAGTCACGGACACAGAGCTGAGAAGTCAACATGTCAGACCACAGGCCCTGAACCCCGGAACTACAATAAACAGATGGAGAGACCCTGAACAGGAAAAGCCTCTGAGTATTCCTCTTAGAGAAACTGACCCCCAGAAAAAGGCCTACAGGTATTTCAGAGTGGGGTTCTGAGTCTGTGATCATGTGCTGATCCCACCTGTCCTTCCGACACTGAAGCACCATCAGCAACACCCTCCCGCACCTGCACACTGAGCCTCGGACCCAGTTCTAGCGCTGGACTTCGAAGACGCGCAGTCGTGAACCTCTAGGCATTTAAGGAAAATCTTCAGCATTAAAGACAATAACCAAAATAGACAGAAAAAAAAATGAAATCTGGGCGAAACAGGGAAAAATGCAGGAGCACAATTAAACCAAACAAACAAAATCTATACTCAATTTCCTCAGAAAGATAAGGACATATCCACGAAAGAACGGTACAGCTAAACAAAAAAGTGAGCATTGCTCTAATTTAAAAATTCAATAAAAAAACTGAAATGTAAAGTAAGAGACATCTCATAATAGCAAAGCAAAAAGACCAAAAGACATATATAATAGTAGAAGAAAAGATAGGGAAAATCAAAGAGGTGACTAACACGACTTCCAAAAAGAGAAAGCAAAGAAGTTGGGAGGGAAAGACAAAGAAATTTCTCAGAAAAAAAGGACATCTCCAGATCTTTAAAAAATTAACCAAATACTTAGAACAGTAAATGACAACAAGACACACTCATAAAATCTAATACCAAGAATAAAAATAATACCCTAGAAGCTTCCCAGAGTTTAAAAGGAGTCATGCGAAAACAACAGAGCAATGTTGTATTCAAGATTCCAAGAAAAAAAGATATTCAACCAAGAATACTGTCGACCACACAGCTGACATGCAAATTCCAAATAAAGAAATAGTAAGAACATTCGGCCACCCAAAGACCTTTACAGCCATGCACCTTTCTTACAAAGCTACTGGAGGAGACGCTCCAGGAGGATGAGGCAGCAAACCAAAAAAAGAAGACTGTGGTATCCAGGACAGAGATGTTCCAGGGCAGCAGCTAGGGACCAGGTCCAGGAGGCAACCACACCTGGCCAGCTGCGAGATACCTCTAGGGAAGAAATAAGTGGAGTCAACAGGTTATCTGAAACATGTAATCATCTGACTTATTTATGCATTTGGAAAAATTGTCATTTGTGTATCTTTTAGGGTAATGCAATGACAGGTACACAGAAAACTGGGCTAATGAAAAGTAAGGCAACATGAGGGAGAAAGAGTGCTTAAAAAAGGAAATGCAATCTTATTAGACTGCTTGGCTCAGAGATAAGTGGTATTTACATAGTCATGATAACATAAGCAATTATCATATTAACCCAAAATTATGATATACCTATTCATTTAAGGGAGATAAATATAAGAGCTAAATCTTCAACTACCATAGAACTACACTAGCAGTTCAACAACTGTACTGTCAAAAGTCAGTAAGTATATAAAACTGATGAAGAAATAGCCAAATAAGCACGTAATTTAGCAATATGGCAGTAAATTTCAGATGCAGCACCTAAAAGCATTGAAAATAGATTCCTCTTGGGACTAGAATAACTACTCTGAGTTCTGATTTGAGAATTTTAGCATCACTAAATTGTAATCGTGTGCTTTAATGACTCTGATTAAGTTTTTTAAGGCCCTACTTATCATATCATGAAAATAAAGTTTTTAACTCATAACGTAAAAGTGACTTTTTCTTTTCATTATTTAAATTTGATAGAATAATTTGTCCAATATTTGGCCATACTTGAGGTAGTTACCAAGCCCCAGGATCAAAGGCAAATTAGGCATAAAGCTGTCAGCAGCATGTGACTGGCTCCCTACTTCTCCAGGTGGGAGAACACCTGGGCGTGGACCGGGGCCCCAATTCTCCAGCTGGTTAAGGCAGCCAACCCCCGAGCGCCCTGGCACAACCTACTGCCAGGTCCTTCCAAGTGGTCTGAGACTGGGGAACACAAAGTCATCTCAGAAACTGAGTAAAAACTTTTATAGCTATTTGACAGGGTATCCTGTATTGTCTACTTCTTCCTTTCACTTTTCTAGTTCTTTCTATTCGAGCCCTGCAGAGGCTGACAGGCCCACTGAGGCTGCGTGCTGCACCGGGTCTGTGCTGTGGGAATACAGCGCCTGCATGGGACTTGGGGAAGCAGACATTCCGGGAGGCAGAGTGGATGTCCCATATTTGGCATTTTCCGTCCAGTTCATCCTCCTGGTCCCAAATTAAATAGTAAATATATCTTAATATTTTAACACCGGTAATGCCAACTGGTATTATAAGAAACCTACTTGAATTCACAAAAAATCTGTAGTAAATATTGAAAGCAATTACTTGCAAGTACTTTATAGGATGACCTGTGATCATCTATGTATCTACCTGTGAAAGAAACAAAGTTTTTAAAAGGTAAGGTAGTGCCCTGGCCAATGTGGCTCAGTTGGTTGGAGCATCGTCCCGTGCACTGAATGGTCACAGGTTCAATTCTCAGTCAGGGCACATACCCAAGTTACTGGTTCGATCCCCAGTTGTGCAGGCAGCAACTGAACGATGTGTCTCTTTACTTACAAACGTCTCTTTACCTTTCCTTTCCTCTCTCTCTCTTAAAAATAAAAAGAGAGAGAGAGAGAGAGGGAGAGAGGGAGAGAAAACAATCCTTGGGTGAAGATTAAAAAAATATAATCTAAAAAGTAAGATAGTAACCTAAAATTGTTTCAACCATTAAAATTGTCACAAATCCTAACTAGTGTGATTTTGAGAATTCCCTGTGAAGTCCTTGACTCTAACAGTCACCTGCCAGGCAGTCTGTGTTTTGCGTGCTTCACCTCCATGTCCATGATAGACCTGCGTATTAAAAGGGAGTGGGCCTTCCCTGACCCCGGTCAGCGCAGCCTCAGGCCCACAGCTCTGTCAGGCCCAGACCACCCAGGGCTGAAAGCAGTGCACCTGTGCCACTATCTCAATCTTCTACTCTTTGCCAATTTCTTTTAAATGATTGAGATACAAAAAAATGAAAGCACTGATACTAATGATAAGAAGCACAGGCATCACAGACTTAATACAACTGAGAGATGGAAACCATCTAATGTTCTAAGACCAAGCAATTCCTTGGCTCAAAAAGCTGTTCACAACCAGTGACCAAGTATTTACTAACTAGAGGCCCAGTGCACGAAAATTCATGCACTGGGGGATGGGATGGGGGGTCCCCTCAGCCTGGCCTGAACCCTCTCACAATCTGAGACACCTTAGGTATGGTCCCTAAAGGCAAAATACAAGTCCGCAGCTATGCAAATGAACACATGTTTATCACAAAGTTTCGGGCAACAAGAATTAAAAACCCATCAGCAGCAGGGCTTTACCTGGTGTTAGATGGTCCTTGCTTAGTTTAGTTCCTAAACAATTTTTGGAAGTTTGGGGTTGGTATTTCTTAAGAGGTGCACACCAACATGTGTCCAGCAGGGCTGGCTTCCTCCCACCTGACCCAAGTCCGGAATCCTCCCTATATTAAGGAACTCCTTCCGAACAAGTCTGTACAGGCCACCCAGCGGCAGGCCAACGTGCCTCCTAAGGAAACATCTACTTCTACAAAATTGGTTTTGCCCCCTGGGGAGAACATCTAGTTAAGAACAAAAGATGCGACACTCAGAAGATAACTAGAGAACTCCTCACAACAGTCCAAGTGCTTGCTTCAAAATGTCCATTTATATGGCACTTTTTTGGTACGCAATGGAAAGTGGTTTTGGCACTTTCACAAGTCCCAAGGCTCCTAATCCAGTGAGCAAGCAGTGCACCCATTTAAAGGGCCACACCAAAGCCTGTGGAGAATGAGCGAATTCACCACATTCAATGGAGCCCAGAGTCCACCCCCACTTCTCTTGCTCTCGCTCTCTACCACCACTGCTACCACTGCTTCCCCTGCTCTCTCCTGGGCTGCTGTCCTAAGCTAGCCATCTTTCCTGTTCCTTTCCAAAACATCATCTGGTCACATCTCCTGCTCCCAGGGACCTCAGGCTCAACACACTTCCAATAGCTCCTCAATGCTCCAAGAATCGTGCACAAACAATCTCTCCCCGAGACCCCCACTGCTCCCTGACCCTCCTGCACTCCCAAAGGTCAACAGTAGCCTTCCTGCCACATGCCCCTCCCCATCTTCCTTCAACAAATGAGGTGACAGCAGGGCACAGTGCGAACAGTGGCAAACTCAGTGTTGGTGCTGCTGGCCATCCTTCGGCCAGAGAACTCTCCTCCTCTACCGCCCCCGCCACGATCAGACAGGCCCAAGGGGCTGGGTCCTTTCTGGGAGTAGCTCTGACCGCAGACACATCACCCACTGAGCTCCACCCTCCCTCTCTCCCTCCAGTACCTCTCCAGAGACAGGCTCTTCCTTCTCCGGGTCAAGACAATTTAAAATACCAGCCACTGTATCCTCACATCATATACAATAGTAGCAGTCACCCCAAGAAAAAAACAACAGTCAAAATATTTAAAGTAATAAAATCCAATGTAACATAAAAGGAATTTTGATTTATTATTTCTGGCTTTTATTTTTCAAGCTAGTACTTTCTCTCTTAGATGAAAATATTTAAAATTCACTATATTTACTCAACATGCACAAGATCATCCTATAGATACTTCTGTTACACATATGTGGTATTATGAATAAAACACTGCAAAGAGAAATTCACAATTTTTTTAACTTTTAATTTATATGTGTGCCCTTCCCTGTAAGCCCTCAGAAACCTAAGGCAAAAAATAAATTTCTCTCAACAAAATGTATCCTGTGTTTCCAAGCCTTTTTTAAAATACAGGTATACACTGTTCAACTATACCCAGACTACATATTATTTTTTTTAGAGACAGAAAATTATAAACTACTAGGGGCCCAGCGCACAAATTCATGTACCTTGAAAGGAACTGTGGGCCACGAGGCTGTGGTAGGCACAGGGGCGGGTGGGTCTCAGCCCATCCTCTGCGCCCCCGCCCGGCCCCTCCTGCCTCGGTCCCGTCCCCTCTGCTGGTAGCCCCGCTCCCACGTGCTGACAGCACCGGCTCCACTCACACACACTGATGGCACGCAATGGGGTCGGCGCCGGCAGCAGGTGCGAGTGCCAGGTGGGACCGCCGAGCGTGGGAGCAAAGAATTTTCAGTAACCACCAGAGGCTCGCCCCAATGACAGTGACCGGCACCCACCTTGGTCTGGGGCCCCGCTAATCAGCTCCATCATCCTGCTGCAGCCGACACCCAGACGCCCACCATATTCAGTGCTCTGCCGCCTACTGCCGAAGCCATGTTCCGTGCACACCCCTTAGTACTCAGCGCACATCATAACAACGGGTTGTTTGGTTGCTCCACCATTCAGTCTATTTGCATATTAGGGTTTTATAGATATACCTATGCCAAAAAAGCCATTTTCACAGAACATATCAAAACTCAAAAAACTCCCTCACATATAATCTCAAAATAAACAACCACTGTCGCTATAACATAAAAAGTTCACAGAGAAAGTGAAAAACAGAAAAACTTAACAATGAAATAAATTAGGACAATGGGTTGTTCAGCTGACAGGTGTTTTACCTGAAACTGCTTTAAGAAAAAAAAATTCTTTATAAATAATTAGTCACAAATATTTCCCAAACTCTGATGCTATTCACATTGCAGGATGTTTAGCAGCAATGAACAAATGCTAAAGTGTTAATAACCAAATCCCAAAACCACCATATACAAATCATGCCAACAAATACCCTAAACAACTCCAATGCATAATAGTTCTAGAAACTACACATTTGAAGGGAGAAGAAAATGGAGACGTTACTGTTTCTGCTATCTCCACCACTAAGAGTTAAACTTCCCAGTCCATAACTATTAAAGAACTTCTGTGATAGTACGAAAACACGCATGACACAATCAGGAAAATGTGTGAGAAGGCATTGTGATTATCTACAAAACCAAAAAGGTACATACTGAAATGTTTATGGGTGAAATGGTTAAGATAAGGGGGGAGGAAGACCACAGATACCAGATTAGTCATGTGCTGGTAACTGTTAAGCTGAGTGAGTAATCTATTCTCTCTCCTTGTCTATGTTGAAATTTTCCAAAATAATAAAATATAACTGCTGGTTAGCAAAATCTCAGGCACTATTTTGTTCATACCACTTTTACAGATTTTTTAATTCCTTAGGTTTGCATAATTTGAGATTTTTCTCAAAGGTACAAACTCTGTAGTCAGAGAGCTGTGCTGCTGCCAGAATCCCCGACACTTCCCAAATGCAGTGCTCAGGGCTAGAAGCAGAGAGGAAATGAGGAGCGGTAACAACCAGGAACCTGCCGCCTCCGCCACAAAGATCCCACCTCTTAAAGCCATTAACACACATTCAGGTTCCAGTCTTTCTTTTTCCTTATGGTTTAAACCAGACTGCTGGCTTCTGGTTTACTCACCACCCTTCACATCCAAGCTGGCCCAGGAAGATACAGACAACCGACCCGTGTGACCAGGTCAGAGACAAGCGCTGGCTCGCTCACTTGGAAGAGTACACTCACCACTGAGATTTGGCCAGAAAAACCGGGTTAGAAAAAACCCACTCCTTCTTGAACAAGCACTGGGGCTGGGGAGTGCTACAGCCGTTACCAGGCCACTCCGTGAACCGCAACACAATCTTCTCCAAAATGTCCCAAAGGCGTCCAATTCAGTCCAGCCCAGGAGGCTGACTTAACAGGGCTCCCTTTCAAATTCAAAAATCTGGCCTAGGCCCCAAGAGCTAAACAACAAATCGGAGGCGGCTCCACTTGCGATCACTAAGAACAGCTCAAGCCCAGACCCCAGGCCTGTCCACAGCCCAGGCCCGGGGAAGCGGGCTGGGGGGAGGTTCCGGTGGCACAGGAACGCTCTCCGAAAGCCGCAGACAGACAATAGGCTCCACACTTCATGTGGCCGCAGAAAATGCCCAAGTCAGCTGCCAACCCCTCCTCCATCCCCAATGAGACAATGACAGTTCTTCATGGAGAACCACAAAGCCCTGCTTCAGGAGGTATTTCTTCTCTCAACCGTGCACCCTCTCAGCTAGGACGCATGCCCCGTGCACATAACTTCCAGAAAACGTTAAGGAGAAGAAACGATCCCGACACGGAGCACCTAACGCGGTGCGTGGCGGGCTCCAGGCCTGCGCCTCCACGCCGCACCACCTGCACAGCCTCCGCTCGGCCGGGCCTCCCG
>NW_006288889.1:1819135-1819721 GCF_000327345.1 Myotis davidii | reverse complement strand
GAGGGCGGAGGCCGCCAGGGGTCAGCTTCAGGGCCGCGGGCTCCCGGGTGCGTTGCACGCGCGGTGGGGCGGTGGGTGTTGGAAAGGAAAGGCCTGATGGGTGTGAGAACTGTGCATCCTCTTTCCTCCGCGCCCTCCCTCATTTCTGTGTCAATTACACACCTGTCAAACAGGTTATTCCTGGAACTAGACTTTATAATCCGCGCACGGCAATCCTTCCGGCTCCTGCGGCCCAAACACACGCCCCTCCCTCCTGCCCCCAAATGTGTTTCCGTCAATAGAAGGAGGTCCGATCGTTATAAAGTGCCACCACTCTGCACCTCGGGCCCCTGGCAAGCACTCACAGGAGGGAACATGAGGACAATTTTCAAGAGGGCCAGGCAGTGGTTTAGGATAATCACAGACAAGGCCTTCTATTCTGAATTTTAATTCGCACACGCTCAGAGGGCCAGATTTGGGAAAAACAACAAAATGAGGGCTGTCTTAGGAAAAATGTCTTCCCACTCCAGGGCAGAGCGTGCCGGCGAGCGCCGCTGCTTTCCTTATCGCATCGCCAGGAAATGAGGTCTTCGGAGACCGGTGGGAG
>NW_006288889.1:1808915-1818430 GCF_000327345.1 Myotis davidii | reverse complement strand
CCGGCTGCGGGAGACGCGGGACGGTGCGAGCGCAGGAGGGTGCCGCTTCCGCGCACTAACATCGAGCCGGGACCCAGTGCCAGAGGCTGCGGTCCCTCGCTCCGCCCGGGAGAGGCTGCGGCCTCCTGTCCCCAGGGGCGCGAAGGGTGTCCCTTTCCCGGGGCCGCCTCCTCACTCCCACTCACCCATCGCCTTCCCGCCCCGCATTCGCTACTCTCAGGGCCCTCGTTTCCGATCCCTGCGGGGTTTGCTTGTCCTTGCTCTTCTTTTCCAGGCCAACTCTGCGACCCGCTGTAGCCGGGGGACTCGCTGAGCGTCCCCTGCCGGCCAGGTCCCCGCACTGCACAGCTTCTCTAACTGTCACGTGCTGAGCTACTTGCTCAGGTGTCTGGGGTCATGGCCACTAACCCGAGTTCTGTGCCTGGAGATCATTAAGGATCAATAAACAGGCATCTTCCAGCAACTTTGGAAACTTGTCAGTAGTTAGACAATTCAATCCTATTAACCAAGAATTTTTTTTTTTTGCCATTTAACCAATTTTAATTAAATTAACCAAGAATGTTACTGGATGAAAACTTTCTATGGCTCCCATCACTTCACATAGGTTCTCAAACCTAGGTGAGGGAGTCACCAGGAGCGGTTGGAGAAGCCGGATTGCTGACCCCACCGCCAGAGCTCCTGATTGAGCAGGTCCGGGACAGGCCCAAGAGTCTGTGTATCTAACAAGTCCTCCAAGGCGCTAACAGTGCTGTTACAGGGGGCGCACTTTGAGACCAGAGCCTCACAGGCTCATAGTTAGGCTTCTGAACATCCCCGAATCATCTCCCGATTCCTGCTTTGCACACAGTACCACATTTAACCCCCCTATAGCCCAGGAGTGATATTATCCTTACTAGTGACCCAAAATGTATGCACATTAAAAGGGAATTAATTAGAGGAAATATTTTAATATTGCTATTTGTCCTTTCTCTATAATAGAAGTTTCAGAGATGAAAGGAAATCAGTAAAATGTATATGAAAATCTCCCTCCTGTCAGAGTCTGGGGTGCGCTGCAGGACCCAGAGTCAAGCCCCACCCACCCATGTGCGCCTCAAAATCGCTGGAGACCCAGACCCGGCTGGCCTCACCCCTGTCAAGCCCCCCAGGGCGGAGGGGTGCAGCCTCAGGTCCCCCAGCTGAGGGCATGACAACCATTTGCATATTAGCTCTTAATTATATAGGACTAGAGGCCTGATGCACGAAATTCTTGCAAGAGTAGGCCTTCCTTCCCCCAGCTGCCAGCACTGGCTTCCCTCTGGTACCCGGGACCCAGGCTTCCCTCCGGCCGCTGGCAGGCACCTGAGACCTGGGCTTCCCTCTCAGCCCTGGCTTTGTCTGGAAGGTCGTCTGGAAGCACATCCGGTCTAATTGGCATATTACGCTTTTATTATTATAGATTTTAGAGATGGAGAAACCAAAGTACTGAAAGATAAGGGATGTCTCTAAATTCCCTGAAGTTATATCCTGGAGGTGGGGCAGGTCAACCTATTCCCAAAAATCGAAGTGTGTGATTCAGCCAAGTGAGTCTTATACCCCGAAGACATTTAGCACTCTCCTGCCTCCCAACAGTTTGGTTTCCAAGATTTTCAACTGTCCCTTGTGAGGCTAAAATACATCCAAGGACTCCTGGAATCCATTGGGAAAATCATAGTAAACAGAATGCTCCTCTGAACTTCATAGTGCTTTTAACTGGTTTTGCTTCATAATCTATTGGCAGCAATGGCATTATCTCTGAGTGTAAATTAAATAATTTACTTAGAGAGCTAGACTGGTGCGCATGTGAACCTTCAGACCACATTACTAGTAATAGTATTTTAGTAGTGTTTATTATTCATGATAGATAACATGTATTGGACCCAGACAGTGTGCTGAGTCCTTTACATCCATTCTTTTATTATTCAGATTAACCTCAAATAATAGGTACTCTATTTTCCCCACTTTCCCCATTAGGAAACCAATATCTAAAAAAGTTAAGTGACTTGTTTGGTGTGCATAGCTGAAGCCCATGAATAAACACCAGACCCCCGCCCCCACGGGACCACAGACAGCTCAACTCTAAACTCATGACATAGAGGCCTGCCTCAGACCACTCCCTTCTTCTTTGCCCAGACAAATTTTCTCTGTTACTCAAGCTCAACTCAGAAACCATCTCTTCCTCCTCCTCCCAATCTTTCTCCAAGTCGCTCCTATTTCCCCCATTTCACCTCTGTGATGCTGATTTCCCACTTCTAATTCAGTGCCTGTTGTTGGAGTACCTACCCAGTGTGAGGCACTGGCTTAGCCATTTTTCAAGATACAAGGAAGATTAAAACCCTCACAGCTTACAATCAAATAATGGGTGTAAGATTGTTTCATAAATAGCTATAGCTAATGGCAGAGCATCATAAATTCTGGCTAAACAAAAAGTGGTCCAAAGGAAAGTATGCTCGATTTAGGGCAAAAATGAACTCGATTTGAACCTAGTTCTAAAACCAGTTGTGTGCCCTTGCACATGTTGCCTAACTTCTGAGGCTTGTTTCCTTTTCAGTGTGCGAGGTGAAGACTACGGGTGAGGAGGGCAGGGAAGAGGCAGTCTCAGGAGCACAGGCAGAATAACCAGGCCTGGAGACGGGGATAGGAAAATTCCTGGGCCAGTAGGCTCTCTGAAGACTTGGCTTCTGATGGGATGCCAGAGGCAGTGGACACAAGGAGGTAAAAATGCTGTGGGTGGGAGCCTTGTTCACATTTGGGAGGAGGCTGTCATGAACACAGGAAAGGATGGTAGAGTGTGCCCTGCCCAGCATACAGCTCTGCTCCAGCTTCAAGGACAGAGGCCAAGTTCTCAGTCAAGCAGGTGTTAGCTCAGGCTGCATACTAAATACCACAGGCTGGGTGGCTTAAGTAACAGAAATTATTTCCCCACAGTTCCGGAGGCTGGAAGTCCAAGGCCAAGGTTCCACATGATTGGGTTTCTGGTGAAACTCTCTTCCGGGCTTGCAGATGGCTGCCTTCTCACTGTCTTCACATGGGCTCTCCTGGCTGTTAGCACACAGAGAGAAACCAGTTCTCCGGTGTCTTATCTAGTAAGGCCCAACCTTTTGACCTTATGAATTTAAACTTAATTATGTCCTCACAGGCCCCATCTCCAAATAGCCACGCTGGAGCTTAGGGTGTCAGCATATAGGGACACAAATATTGAGTCCATAACTAGCATTCACAGCACGGGATGCCAGGGGGCAGGCTGCGGTCATGGCCCTGGTCCTCAAGGGTCTATTTGAGAACCCAAAATAAACCCCCCTAAAAGATAATGAAGACAATAATTTGGAAAAACAAATACTAATGTTAGGCTGGAGGAAAAAAAATTTGACCTCTCGCATAGACAAAGAACGAGAGGCTGAAAGGCCGAGGAAACTGGCCACCCTGGCCAGGAGGACTCGGTTAGGAAAACCCAGGGAGACAAAGCTTGATGGTTTAGGTGAAACTGGAAGAAAACTGAGGCATAGGCAATATGGGCTTTAAAAATGGAACCCAGATTATCAGTCAAGTGGAGCTCCAGTGGCAGGTGAGAGCTAGTGGACCAAGGGATTTAAGTGTGCCTCTTCCCAGGGTAAATCAGCTTACACCCATTACAGAAATTCCAGGGGAGCTGAGCTATGCAAGAGGTCAAAATTGACAACCCCAAAATTGACAAAAAAATTACTTATTTCCTACTTTTTTCTTTATTGTTAAAATAGTGATGGAAATTTATTTTCAACCTCAGAATGGGGCAGCAGAGCTGTGAAACAGCCTGAATATAAGTTAAGGGCTCAGGGTCATAGAAGAATTAGGTCAACTGGAAATAAATAATGGAAATCGTGGTGAGCAAGCAGAATTGGGTCAAACAAAGGAAACAATGGTGAGATGTGTGCAGGAAAAGCTCAGAAAGGGAAGACCATAGGCTTACGGGTCAGAGGTCAAGTTCTTAATCTCTGTTGCACAAAGTATTGAGCAAATGCTCACCCTCTCTGCCCCTCTGTTTTCTAATATGTGATATTAAGCGTTTGGATGGACATGATTGGAAGGCCCCTCAGGGCCTAACAGACTGATTTATGTAACCCCCGCCTCAACCCTCTCACTGCTCAGACTTCTCAGCCAGGGTGAGAATGGGTCTCGTGAGCAGCGGGAGCTGAGGGAACACACAGAATGCTGTAGGTTCGGCCACAGAGCTCAGCCCTTTACAGGCACCTTTGAACACGGGTAAAAAGACAGAATCTTTCAACTTGATTAAAAGGAAGCAAGGACTCCAGTGCACAACAGGGAGGTAGCGTGGGATGCAGAAGCAGATCAAAGGGCAACGTTCCAGTATCTATGGGAACTTACGCACAGGTGACCCAAGCGCCTCATTTGGATATACCAATACAGACGTCAAAGGGTTCTTACTATTAATTAATATGGCCGAGCTTAACCAAAAACTAAGAGAAGACACAGGGAACAAACAATGCAAGAAATCACACAGGTTTATTACCAGAGAGCTGATGGGTTTCAGTCCTTGGCAGGCCACCCGGAGACACTCGGAGGTCGTCCAATACGCCATGGCATGGAGCTCGGTCTCTTGACTCTAAGAGAGGCCTCTAACAGTCTGGGCTCAAAGGCATTCTTTATCTTGAACGCTGACTGAAGGCACCTCAGCTAGGGCCACCCGCGCCCACCAGGTGTGTCTATCTGCACCTGCTCCTGCCTCAGCACCTGCATTGACCCCCCAGAGGTGATCTTGTAGCTGCACTGGCCTCCGTGGGAACAGCATTGATCAGGAGTTACAAGTTATTTGTCAGGAGTGAACATGCAGGGCGTTACAAGTTACTTATCAGGGTCTCTCACACACACACACACACACACAAATTAAGTTCCTCTTCTAAGTAAAGTTTAAAATTCACTCTAATAAGAGATGAAATTTGATTATGCTATCTTATACTAACTAAACTTATTACTATAACAGGCAACAAAAGAAGAAGTGGACCAGAGGCAAGACAGCCCCCTCCCCCTGCTGCCAGGGCTGCAGAGGCTGTCACTTCTGCGATGAGGAAGTTGTCTTGGCTCAGGTCTTGCAAAAGGAGATCCCGAGACCAGGATTTGGTTCCGGGAGTTTGTTTGGAAGATGACCCCCTGGAGCACGGTGAAGGGATGGGAGAGTAGAAATGATGCCGGAGTGGGAACCAGGATGCCTGGGCCCTGGACTCAGTTCTCCCAGAGTCAGCACGTGCTCAGTGGTTAGATCACTCAGCCTGGGTCTTGGGACCAAGTACTCGCTAACTGCCAGTTCCTTCGTTACCAAATGCTTCTTCATTCTCATAGGCGTACCTGAGGATGGCTGTGTCCTCCTTCCTGTCCATTGAAGTATGACCATGGTCTACATGGGTCTACTTTGGACTAAATAACCTACTTCTTATTTCTCACACAGCGAATTTGGGATAGAACTGATGAGATAATAAAAACATTTTTAATTCCTCAGAGTCAGATACAAAAGACTGACCAAAATAATGAAAATAGTAGCATTATAAAATAGAGTTGACCAACAATAATCTGGGCAACATTGCTTATTTTGAAAATTCAAATGATGTTTACAAAAAGTCTGTAATAATATAGAAATACACGTTGTAATGTTAATGGAAAATATCACTATACAAAATAGGTGTGAGATTATAGTCATGGCTAAATAAATTATCAAAGCTATTCATAGGAAAAATGGAAAAGAAATACATTATATTTTAGTACCTTTTGGTTGACAAACTGTGAGTGCTTTTTCTCCCCTTCAAGACATGTGGATCTACAAATAGACCAAAATTTAAATGGAACCACAAAAGATCCCAAATAGCCATAGCAGTCTTGAGAAAGAAGAACAAAGTTGGTGGTATCACGCTACTTGGTATCAAACTATACTACAAGGCCATAGTCATCACAACAACATGGCACTGCCCCAGCCAGGTGGCTCCATTGGCTGCAGCATTGTCCCCTATACCAACGAACAGTTGCGGATTTGATCTCTCTCTCCGCTCCTGCCCCCAGCCCCCATGTCCCCTTCCTCTCTCTCTAAAATCAATAAACATATCCTCGGGTAAGGATTAAAAATCACAGCATGGTACTGGCATGAAAACAGACATATAGATCAATGGAACAGAATAGAGAGCCCAGAAATAAACCCTCACCTATATGGTCCATGAATATTTTTAGTTGATTTCAGAGAGAGGAAGGGGGAGGGAGAGAGAGATAGAAACATCAATAATGAGAGAGAATCTTTGATTGGCTGCCTCCTGCATGCCCCCCACTGGGGATCAAGCCCACAACCTGAGCATGTACCCACACTAGGAATCAAACCATGACCTCCTGCCTGGTTCATGGGTCAACACTCAACCACTGAGCCACACTGGATGGGCTGGTCAATGCATATTTGACAAAGGAGGCAAGAACATTCAAAGGGGTAAAGATAGTCTATTCAATAAATGGTGCTGGGAAACTTGGACAGATACATGCAAAAGAATGGAACTAGACCACCAATTTATACCATACACAAGAATAAACTCAAAATGGATTAAAGAATTAAATGTGCCCTAGCTGGTTTGGCTCAGTGGATAGAGCATCAGCCTGTGGACTGAACAGTTTTGGGTTTGATTCCAGTCAAGGGCACATGCCTGGGTTGCAGGCCCAATCCCCAGTGTGGGGTATGCAGGGACAGCCAATCAATGATGCTCTTTTATCACTGTTGTTTCTATCTCTCTCTCCCTCCCCCTTCCTCTCTGAAATCAATAAAAATATATTTTTAAAAAATAAATAAATAAAAAGAAAAAAAACTATGTGGAGAGGACTTGGAATTTGTAAAAGAAGATTTTATTTAAAAATTAATTAACTAATTAATTAATTAAAAGCTAAGGGAATTAAATGCACAGCTACGTCTGTACGATGCAACTTCAGCACTGACACGTCTGAAAACAACAATGCACTGTTGTCCCAGCAGCTGGTATTTGCTGCTCTGAACATTGTGACAGAGCAGGTAAAGTGGCCGTTCTTCCTCACAGGGATGGTGGGAATCCGGAGAATGGGACTTCCCCCACTCCTTGCAGGACTGTGGGCAGGGCTGGCCCAGCCACGGGGAAGAAGGTTCCCACCAGCCCTGGGTCTCTGGGTTCTCAACCTCTCCCACGCCCAGCCCCTCTTCTCTAGGGGACGGCAGCCACATGCGGAGCTGACCGGCGACCTGTCTGCTGTGCCTGACCTGGGTTGTTTCCAGGCTGTGGGATTCTCCGGCTCCACTGCCCCTACTAACCCCCGTCTACTGGGTGCTACCCACGTGCCAGGCCCTCCAGTAAAGAGAAGGACTGGAACAGGGTCTCCCGCAGATCTCTGCACCGCCTGCCCAGCACGAGCCTGTGAGTGCAGGGCCGCTGGGAAGCAGGGGGCCTACTGCCTCCGCGTGAGTCTGGACTGTGGAGAGGATGCACATTCACTAGCCCCCGAAGGGTTTCCTGCCCTGCTTCTCTGATCCCTGCCCAGCCCTGAAGTGGCGCAGCTGCATGACCATCAGCGTTTTTCAGACAATGGTGGTCAGGTTCAGGCAAGGTCAGCGGCACACACCGTCACGCCAGTCTCCGCAAAGAAGCTGGACGCGGCTGCGTCCAACACTTGGCGGACAAGTGAGGATACTTGACATTGTTTTCCGGAGCCCTTGAACTTGCTCCACAAGGAATCATTGTATTTTTCAACATTACTGAGTTCCAGCCACATGATAGGTACCGTCCTGAGTCTTGGGGCTTGCAACCTTGAGGAGCCAGCAAGCCTAGCGAAGGGGAGAAAGGCAGGGAATGTGCAGAGTTAAAGGGGTCTGAAAAGGGGCCCTCTGCATAGTGACATGTCTGGTTACACATTCTTTCTTTTATGGATTTTGTTCTTTCATTTTTTAAAATTTTTTATTGATTTCAGAGAGAAAGGGAGAGGTAGAGAGAGATAGAAACACCAACGATGAAAGAGAATCATTGCTCAGCTGCCTCCTGCATGCCCCCCACTGGGGATCGAGCCCACAACCCGGGCCTGTGCCCTTGATTGGAATCAAACCTGGGATCCTCCAGTCTGCAGGCTGACACTCTCTCCACTGAGCCACACCAGCCAGGGCTTGACAAGTATTTAGAGCTCTGACCACAGTGCAAAGACAATGCCCAGTTTGTTGGTTTCAACAAAGGCAAACAGGCTAAACACCAGGGTTGCCTCTCTGTGCCATTTTTAAATGTTGAAACAAGAAAGCCAAGGGCCACTGTGTGTGTCATGTGCACTTAAATGCATTGAAGACAAAGAAAAACAAGTCCTTAGAGCAGTGGTTCCCAAAGGGGGCAATTTGACTTTTAAGGAGAGCTATTCCAGAATGAGTTATAAACAGTACAGTTTTTGTATTTCTTATAGAGGCCTCATATACAGTATGTAAATATATATTGTGACATAGTTATGCATTTCAGTTCTCTATTATGTTTTGAAACTGCTATTTTTTCATATCACTTCATATTATTATTTTTTTAACTTCTTAGTGATTTCTTCCTCCGTAGTTCACTGTCCCTTTGTTCTTTTATTTTTCTCTTTCATGGATGCCATGTTCTTTGGAAGGTTGTTTAGACCAAGTGAATGACCTTTTAGGCTTCCTCCCCATGAGTAGGAGTTCACTTTTTGAATAAGAAGAATTACATGTCACAGGCGGGCACCGGGAATTTAGAGATGCTTAGGTGGGGCATGGCCCAAAAAAAAGGTTGGAAACCACTGCCTTAGAGGGTGTTAGGTCGCCGAAGGAGGAACGCCCGAGGCCAGAATGGTGAGGGATTAGGAATTTATTCACTCATTCACACACCAGGTGGCTGAGCCTGGATGGCTCCAGCACCCCAGTGACGGGAGCCGACGGTTTTTAAAGGACTTTTGGTGGGCTGTTTCTGGGCGAAGAATTCTCTGTGCAGGTCCGGATTCTGGGCAGTCGGAGGGGAGAGACAATTGTCTTAGCAAGTGGATTGTGGTCTAGGCAAGTGCAATGTCCATTGTGAAGTGGCCTAAAAGCCAGTTCCCAGGGGAGGGGGCATTGATTCAATAGTTTGATCAAACCTAACAGAGGGTGTTCCCAGATTGGCCTAATCATTTCAGATGTATTTAATATATTACACACACACACACACACACACAATTTACAACTTACCAAATACCTCCTTCTCTCACACAGTAGTAAGTGGGCAGGAATAGGATACATGAGGCAGTTTTGAGGGAGCTGTAGCTTTAGCTCTGCAGGCACTTAGCTGGCATGAGGGTTTGGGTTCCTCTGCTAGTTTTGGCACCCACAAGAGGAGACTAGCATGTTGAACCCTGAAACTGACTCTGACTGAGAATGAATAATAAAGTGTGGCTAACTCGAGGCCTTTAATAGTTTATGTTTTGATTTGCATATAATAAAACCTTTAATTAACATGAAAACATTTTTGTCATTGTGTTCCTACATAAAT
>NW_006288889.1:1806046-1808723 GCF_000327345.1 Myotis davidii | reverse complement strand
ATATTAGTTCACACAAACACTCTATCCATGCTTTTGTTCCGGCCCTCCAGTCCAGTTTAAGAACCCATTATGGCCCTCGAGTCAAAAAGTTTGCCCACCCCTGTTCTAAACTGTGGTGGAATTCTGCAACTTTCGTATTATTATGTCACTTGAGGCCCGGTGCACAAATTTGTGCACAGGTGGGGTCCCTCAGCCTGGTGAATGATCAGGGCTGATTGCGGGGTAGGGAGAGGGGCAACTGGCTGGCGGGAGGGACTGTGGGAGGTTGCAGGCCACGGAAAGCTGGCTGTGGGAGTACACTGACCACCAGCGGACAGCTCCTACTCTGAGCATCTGCCCCCTAGTGGTCAGTATACATCATAGCAACCGGCTGACCAGTTGTTCATTCCTTTGGTCATCCAGTCATTCGGTCGTTCGGTCACTTAGGTTTATATATATATAGAGACTAGAGGCCCAATGCACAAAATCTGTGCAAGGGGCTCAGCTCTCGGCCCTCACAGCCGTAGTTTTGTCCAGAAGGTCATTTGGCTGTCTGGTTTAATTAGCATATTATGCTTTTATAATTATAGATGTGACACTACAGTGGTATGTTACTTGTAATAACAGTAAACTTAATAATTAATAATAAAACTATTAAGTTAGTCATTCGCAGCTACACTTGATCTGGCTGGTGGGGTGTATACAAATGTAAAAATCTATCACAGTGTTAATGTAAAAACATCCAAACCTGTAAAGAGTTTCTGTGAGTTTATTTGAGCCGAACTGTTGACAATTGCTGGGAAGCAGAATCTCAAGGAGTTGGGATAATGCTTCAGAGAATGGCGGTTTTTCATCTATTTTTATACATTGCAGTCAAAGGAGGGGACGTAGGTGGATTACATGAAATCCATTGGTGATGGATTAGAGAGAAGGGAGAAAGCAAAGTGGGGGCGGGGAGGGGCCCCTGGGATTGAATAAGAAGTCAAATGATAGACACATACTTAGGTGGAAACAAGATAGTCAATAGTCAACAATTAACATGGTAACAATAACAATGGAGGAATCTGTGGTCTCTGTCCTGGCACACGGGCACATTAGGTTGTGCCCCAAGGAGTCCAGAAAAAGAGAAGTTATAGGTTACCCAGACATTTCAAGGTTATGTTATCATAGATACAAACAGACAGATAGGCTCAGTTAAGGTAAAGGTTGAACTTGTCAGTGAAGATACTGGCCTAGGAGGTGACTACCCACCATAACTGCTTTTAGTTAAAGTTTAATTTCAGACCATCCTTTGTGGTTACTTTAGGTCTCTGAGTTTGCAAGATTGCCATGCAGGCCTCCTCTGAGCTTGTCAGGTCAGCATGTGGCCTCTTTCGTCCACAACAGTGAAAACTTCAAGATTAGTGGTTATTACTGCGTGTTATGCCTCAATTAAAAATAAATACTTCTGTGTTTTGTTTGTGTTTAATTTTTTATTGATTTCAGAGAGGAAGGGATGGGGAGAGAGAGATAGAAACATCAATGATGAGAGAGAACAGGCTTCCCCCAAAATATTCAGGGGCTGACGCAGAATTTTTGCTCCTAAGCATTGCTATCTCTGACTACAAAGGACGAAGGAGAGAAAACGAGTGCCTGCCAGCAGCCAGGGCCAGAGCTTTGTTAACAGGAGAGGTGGCCATGGTCTGACCACTTCACCAAAGACCTCTTGCCCTGAAAGAGAAAGCCCATCTTACCTGGGGCTGCTGTAACCAAACACCACGGCTGGGTGCTTAGAGACAGAAGGAATGTGTTTCCCAACGTTCTCGGCACTGGCAATCAGATCAAGATGCCAACATGCCATGCTCTGATGAGAGCCTTTTCTAGGCACAGATGCTGGCTCCTCAGAGTACCCTGAAGAGCAGAGAGAGCAGAAGCAAGCTCTCTGGTGCCTTGTAATAAGGGCGCTGATCCCATTCATGAGGACTCCCTAATTGCCTTTTTTAAAAAAAACTATATTTTTATTGATTTCAGAGAGGAAGGAAGAGGGAGAGAGCGATAGAAACATCAATGATGAGAGAGAATCATGGACTGGCTGACGCCTGCTCATCCCACTGGGGATTGAGCCCGCCACTTGGGCATGTGCCCTGACTGGGGATCAAAATGTGGCCTCCTGGTTCATAGGTCAATGCTCAACCACTGAGCCATGCTGGCTGGTCCCTAATTGCCTTCTAAAGGACCCACCTCCTAGGGTAAGCATTGCTTTTTTTTCATTCCTCATTCTCAAAGTACACATATTATTGGTAGAGAAAATATACTGAATTACTAACATTTTTTAAAACAATTCTTATTGCTGAAAGTATTACATATGTCCCCCCTTTTCCTCACATTGATCCCACTAACCCGACCTCCCCCATTCAAAGCCTTCAACCACACTATGGTCTGTGTCCATATATATGCATATATGCTTACGCTTCCCACTCACCCTCCATCCCCCGCCTGCTCTCTGGGATTCTGCTGTCTGTTCCATGCTTCTATGTCTCTGGATCTATTTGTTCATCAGTTTATTTTGTTCATTAGATTCCACACATAGATGAGCATGTGATACTTGTCTTTCTCTGACTGGCTTATTTCACTTAGCATGACACTCTCCAGGTCCCTCCAAGCTGTCTCAAAGGGTAAGAGATCCTTCATTTTTACTGCTCTGTAGTATTCCATGGTA
>NW_006288889.1:1803918-1805007 GCF_000327345.1 Myotis davidii | reverse complement strand
TGTGGCCCCATTTGTTTATTTTCTCCTTAGTTTCCTTTGCCTAAAAGATGTATCCATAAACATATTGTTATGAGAGATGTCTGAGATTTTGCTGCCTATGGTTTCTCCTAGTATTTTTATGGTTTCACGACTTACATTTAAATATTTTATCCATTTTGAGTTTATTCTTGTGTATGGTGTAAGTTGGTACTCTAGCTTCAATTTTTGTTTTTGCATGTATCTATCCAATTTTCCAATACCATTTATTGAAGGACAGCCTTGACTCCATTCTATGTACTTGCCTCCTTTGTCAAATATTAACTGAGTGTAATGGCTTGGGTCGATTTCTGGGGTCACTGTTCTGTTCCATTGATCTACATACCTGTTCTTATGCCAATACCAGGCTGTTTTGATTATGGTGGCTTTGTAGGATAACCTGATAGCTGGTGTTGTGATTCCTCCAGCTTTGTTCTACTTTCCCAAGATTGCTGCAGTCATTCAGGGTCTTTTTTGGTTCCAAATAAATTTGGAGTATTTGTTCTATATCTGTGAAATATATTGTTGGTATTTAATAGGGATTGCATTGAATCTGTAGATTGCCTTGGGTAGCATGGGCATTTTAATGATGTTGATTCTACCAATCCATGAACACGGTATATTCGTCCACTTGTTTATATCTTTTTCTATCTCTTTTTTCAATGTCCTGTAGTTTTCCAAATACAAGTTTTTGACCTCCTTGGTTAAGTTTATTCCTAAGTATCTTATTTTGTTGTTGTTGCAATGGTAAATGGAATTGCATTTTTAGTTTCTCTTTCTGAAAATTCATTATTGGTACATAAAAAAGCCATTGATTTTTGGGTGTTGATTTTGTATTCTGCTACATCCCAAATTCATTGATTAAATCTAGTAGATTTTTGGTGAAGTCTTTAGGGATTTCTTTTATTATTATTATTATTTTTAATTAAATTAAATCTTTATCGTTCAGATTATTACAGTTGTTCCCCTCCATAGCTCCCCTCCACCTGGTTCCCCTCCCACCTTCTGCCCTCACCCCCTCTCCACTGTCCTCATCCATAGGTGCACGATTTTTGTCCAGTCTCTTCCCACAAC
>NW_006288889.1:1800448-1803151 GCF_000327345.1 Myotis davidii | reverse complement strand
CCCCCAATATTGCAAGATTATCTCGTGTCTTTTTCTCTCATTTCTTGTGCAGCTCATTTGTTGTGTGGCTCCTCTTTCAGATACCGAACCCTACTCCACGCAGAACGTGGAGGGAGTCTTACTTGACAGATTGTCCCACTCTGACCACTGGGTACACTGGCTCTTGGATCTAAGAAGGTGCTAATTTAGACTCTGCCTGAGGCTACCCAGCAGGAGCCCAACTGTGAAGCAATGCAAGCTGTTGTGGGGCCTTTGGTCTTCTTTTGGATGTTGTGGGTTTCTCTGACCCAGCTGCAGTTTGTTAGGTAATTTACAGATTGCAAAGGGCCAGGCCTTTCATGTGCAAAAGCCTCTATGCACAGCTTGGGTGGGCTGGGGTTTCAGGTGATTAACAGGGCAGAGCAAGCAGCTATGGCTGCTTCTCAGTCCTGCCCTAAGAGGCCCTACATCTCTGTGTCCCGGTAATCACTGCAAGCACCTCTGAGAGAAAGCCGCCCTCGAGTTCGGACCGATGCCAGGCAGTCTAGTTTCTCCCATATGAGTCTTGATCCCAGAGACTCGCCCGGAACTGGAGTTCAGAGCAGTTGGGAGCTTGAGACTCCCTCCCAAGTGAAAAAGACAACCACGTCCTCAGTTGCCAGCCCTTTCCGTGTACGCCTCTGTACCTTTGCACTTTAATACCGCACCTCCTCTGAGTCTCAGTGTGCTTTTCTCTTTCCTTCTAGTTGTAGAATTTCCACTCAGCCAGCCTTCCTGTGGTTCTGGATGATGTCCGTTTTGTCTTTTAGGTGTATTTTTGAATTAATTTGTTGTGGGAGGCAGCAACCACCACCATGGGCAAGGCCTCATCGCCAGCCAGGCCTTGGAGTGTGATAATAAACCAGTAAATGTGCAAGACCTGGCAGCTTTTTTTCTGGTGTATAAATTATTTGGAAAAAAAATGATGTGTCTCATAATTTAATTAATATATTGATTGTTCAGACACCGTTCCTGCCATCTCAGCCCGGGATTGCCCACCATCTTTTGTGATCGCTTCCTCATAAAGGCACTTTAAAACCTCATGTCTTCGTCACTGTTTTCTGTGTTTTTTTCTGCTGATGTAAATGAAATTTGAAAATCGTCTCAGTGTGCTTTTCTCTTTCCTTCTAGTTGTAGAATTTCCACTCAGCCAGCCTTCCTGTGGTTCTGGATGATGTCCGTTTTGTCTTTTAGGTGTATTTTTGAATTAATTTGTTGTGGGAGGCAGCAATTTCCGGTGTTTACCTATGCCGCCATCTTGGTTTCTCCTGGGTCTTGTTTTTTTATTCATTCAGCTACCCTAAGTCTTTTGATTGGCGCATTTAATCCATTTACATTTTAAGGTTATGATTTTTAGGTACTTATTTATTACCATTTTAATTCTGTATGCCTAGATTTCTCTCTCTCTTTCTTCTTCTCATTACAGCAGTCCCATTAGCAGTCCTGTTAGCTGGTTTGGTGGTGATAAACCCCTGTTGTCTTTTTTACTGGGGAGCTCTTTATTTCATTATCTATTTTGAAAGATAGCCTTGCTGGATAGAGTAGGCTTGGTTTCAGATCCTGCTTTTAATTAGAGTACCTCATGCCATTCCCTTCTGGCGTGTAGAGTATCTGATGAGAAATCAGCTGACAGCCTTATGGAAGCTCCTTTGCAGGTAGCAAATTGCTTTTCTCTTGCATCCTTTAAGATTGTCTCTTTGTTTTTAATTTTTGGCATTTTAATTATGATGTGTCTTGGCATGGGTCTGTTTGAATCTTACTTGGGATTCTCTGTGCCTCCTGTTCTTTTGTGACTTTCTGCTTCAGCAGGTTAGAGAAGTTTTTTGCCATTATTTTTTCAAACATATTCTCCATTACTTGCTTACTTTCTTCTTCTCTGGCACTCCTATTATGCAAATATTGTCATATTTTATGTTGTACCATAGCTCCCTTAAGCTCTCCTTGTGTTTTTTAATTGTTTTGTTTTGTTTTGTTTTTGGTTCTCTGATTGTGTGATTTTTTTCTGCCTTACATTCTAATTCATTAATCTAATCCTCGGCTTCCCCTAATCTGTTGTGTATTCCTTCCATTGTGTTCTTTATTAGTACTATGTCATTCTTTATAGTTACTATATCTATTCTCATGTTGTTGAGTATCTTTGCCATCATTATTCTGAACTCTATGTCTGATAAATTTCTTTTTTTTATTAAATCTTTATTGTTCAGATTATTACATTTGTTCCTCTTTCTTTCCCCCCATAGCTCCCCTCCACCCAGTTCCCATCCCACCCTTTACCCTTACCCCCCCACTGTCCTCATCCATAGGTGCACAATTTTTGTCCAATCTCTTCCCGCACCTCCCACACCCCTTTCCGCCCCAAGAATAGTCAGTCCATTCCCTTTCTATGTCCTTGATTCTACTGTAATCACCAGTTCATTCTGTTCATCAGATTATTTGTTCACTTGATTCTTAGATTCACTTGTTGATAGATGCATATTTGTTGTTCATAATTAGTATCTTTACCTTTTTCTTCTTCCTCTTCTTAAAGGATACCTTTCAGCATTTCATATAATATTGGTTTGGTGGTGATGAACTCCTTTAGCTTTTCCTTCTCTGTGAAGCTCTTTATCTGACCTTCAGTTCTGAATGATAGCTTTGCTGGATAAAGTAATCTTGGTTGTAGGTGCTTGGTATTTATCACTTTGA
>NW_006288889.1:1798000-1799713 GCF_000327345.1 Myotis davidii | reverse complement strand
CAGACAGTCCCGCTTCTCCTGTTTGAGTCTGGGTCCCTAGAGACTCACCCAGAATTGGAGCTCAGAATCTGAGACTCCCTCCCAATTGAAACGACAACTGCGCCCACAGCTACCAGCCCACCGCGTGTACCTCCACACCTTTGTATTTTCCGCACTGCGCCTCCTCTGAGTCTCGTATGCTGTTCTCTTTCCTTCTAGTTGAAGAATTTCCCCTCAGCCAGTCTTCCTGTGGTTCTGGGTGATGTCCGTTCCGTCTTTTAGTTGTATTTTTGAAGTGGTTGTTCGAGGCAGCTAACTCCGGTGTTTACCTATGCCGCCATCTTGGTTTCTGCCGCCATGTGTGTGATAAATTTCTTATCTCATTTCATTTAGCTCTTCTTCTGGAGAATTCTCTTATATTTTCATTTTGGGGTTGGTTTTTGTCTTCCTATTTTGGCTGCTAATTTGGGTTCATGACTTATGTATTAGGCCGATCTGCTATGCCTCCCAACCTCTAGTTAATACTTTACCCAATCTAATTAGTCATAAATAGTTATGCTTAATTAGATCAGATAAAGTGTCAAAGCCTTCAAAGACCTACCTCTCCTTGCAGACTAATTGAATTCAGTCTTGAGTAGCCTAAGTCACAGGTGGGGCAAGAGGTTTTGCCAACATGATGGGACAATTTCTTCTGCCTGGAGGCTAATTGTTCTTCTCAATCTCTTAATGGGCCTCAGAAACTCCACAGAATGGGGCAAGGGGTTTTCCAATAGGGTGGGGTAACTCTCTTCTCCCAGGCAAAAACCACATGGATAGCAAAGGTCTGCCTTAGGAAGATGACCCCCACAGTGTAAAAGAATGATTCAGCACAGGAAACCAGAGGTTCTGCTCTCCAAGCTCTAACCTCAGATCCCCCAATCATGACTTCTGCTCACACAGCTCCAGTCCTCTCTGCCCTCCCTCTGCTGGAGCCCAAGGTGAGTGGCTGCATGAAATATTGTGCATTGGCCCTTTAAGTGAGTGCCTGCATTTCCAGCCATCTCTCCGTAGACAGCAACCCTGCTGTTTGTCACAGCTAGATGGTATATGGGCACCTTTCTCAGTTCTGGTGCTCTCTGATGGGGGCCCTGCCCAGAGTTTTCAGTGGCAACCCTCCACAGCTGAGATATCTCTCCAGAACTCCAGCTGCTGTCTGTGAGTCCCTGGACAGCCCTTTCACAACTCTGCTCTTTCTACCAGTCTCTATGTGGTCTTTACTTTCCGTCCTTGGATATTATGGTTCTCTCCAGCTAGTCTTCAGTTAATTATTCAGGATAGTTTGTTTGTTTGTATTTTAGGTGCAATCTAGTTTGATTCTGGGAGCATGTCTGTGCAGCATTGACTTACTCCACTACCATCACTCCCAAAGTGTTTTTTACAACTGGCTTGTTCAAACCCAGAATTCCTAACATTTTAATGTAAACTAGTGTCTTAGATAGTTTTCTTTATAGAAGAAAGTAGACTAGTACACAAATCTAACATTTAAATTAAGTGAAGGGTTTGGGGTTGGAGTGCAAGTGAAAGGTGAAACTAAAATAGAGAGTGCATCAAGAAATTAGAAAAGGTAGTGACCTGGTGTGGCCAAGCATGATAGTCTCCAGTGGATATGGGCTATGAGACTGGGGATAAAGTTCCCTCAGTTAAGCCTGTTGGGAATGGCTATGAGGAATGAAGTTACACACAAATGTACCTTCC
>NW_006288889.1:1795645-1797927 GCF_000327345.1 Myotis davidii | reverse complement strand
ACTTCGTTTTAGAGACAAGGAATATATTTTTGAAATGAAGTAGAGGGCACTGAATCAAGTGAACTAACTTAAGAACTGAAGATATTTTATCCCTCTCTCTATTAAGGATTAACTAAAGCATAACAACAATACAAAAAATGCAGGAAAGAAATTTCCTTGGTTCAAAATTTTAGAAACTTCTGGAAGACAAAGATTGAATAGGACTGCATTGGTAGGAAAACAGCAACATGAAAAGTCCTGTTTAAAATTCAAGACCACAAAAGCAATTCTAAAATTTCCCCACATTCAGCATAAATAACTACAAAAAATAGCCCTGGACTTTCAAGAAATTTTCAGAGCAATTATTTAAATAACTATATGTGGAGTAATTCTTTCCTTCCTCTTTTTTTTGCTGTCCATATCCAATGGTGACAGCAGCATGTGTTCCCAGGTTAAAACCTTACAACTACTTTCAAATAAGAAATATTCAATCTGTTGGGGTTAAAGAAAGATACAAGTTGACTCTGAATTCTTCCAGACCTTTATAGGGATATTAGAGGCCAGAAGAAAGAGGTGGAAAGGGCCGACTTAGTATTCACTTTTAAAGTACATGAATACTTCTCCTAAGTCAGAAATTTGGCACAGAAGGTCCATAGAATGGGTAATGGGGCTCCAGGAGGGCGGGAGACCTAGAAGACAAGCTCCTCACAAGAACGTAATCCCAAATCCTAATACTTCTCCATGATCTGAATAAGCTGACTGACCAAAACATTCAATGACAGTTGAAGAAGAATGTCAAACACAACACAGAAAGCCAAGATTAGCCTAGTATGTATGGAAAAGAATACTGAGAAAAGGAAGGCATCAAAATAATCAAACTGAAACAAAAAACTTTTAAGTACATAGTCTCAATAGAGAAAAGGAAAAAAATACTTTATAAGTGATAACCTCAGAGAAATGTTAATAGTTTTCATGTCCTTAAACAAAATGATAAAAGTACATATCAATTATCCCAATAAATGTAGGTGGGTTAAAATTTCCTTAATAAAGGACAAAAATTCTAACTGGGTTAAAGAACAAGGTCTTTATATCTTTTACTAGCAGTGTAGTAGCACAGACTCCAGATTTGAATCCTAACTTTAATACCTATTAATGATTTATGAAATAAAAACAAATAATAAGGTTAAATAGAAGACTAGAATCAGCTGAAAGTGTAAGATCAACCCAAGAATTTTTTCATTATAATGCTAAAGAATACTAATGGCAATGATTAGTCATGAAATAAACATTACAAGACATGAAATGCAGAGAATTAAACATTTTTCCTACAGGAGTTCTAAAGGTATACATACTCTCTCAATATTGTGCTAAAGGATAAAACAATATTATCTATAATAATAAAAGCATAATATGCTAATTAGACCAGACAGCCAAACGACCTTCCGGATGTCCTTCCAGATGTCCTTTTGGATGACCTTCCAGATGAAGGTGGGGCTGAAAGGCTTAGAAAAGACAGACAAGAGAATTAAAGCTGGGTCTCGGTGGGACGCTGCTTCTCTAAGAGACAGCAACCATGCCCACAGCCATGCCTTTATTTTATAGCAGATGCTATAAGGCAAAGTAAGAGTGTGACCAAGATGTTTACAACATTCTCCTGGGTTTCAATCCTACTCAACTACATGCACCTGAACTCTATCACTCAGGCACGTGGGGCCATGTGTTAGGACCACAGGTTCAAGCTTACGACTATAGCTGTTGGTTATAATTGTGCTGGGAGGGCTCTGCCATCCAAGCTGGACTAGCACGTGGCCACAAGAGGACTGTGCCCTCTCATCAGTCCAAGGCTTGAACCTGTCCAAAACACTGTAGCTGCCACTCACACTTCTTTTCCAAATAATTTTGTCTCCTGTTCCCATCCATCCTTCTGCTATACCAGCTTGGCAAAATGCCCGTGGTGGTGAAGAGGCATCTATCAAGCCTATGCTTTCTTTCTCTGCTTTACTCAGACTGTAAAAAGGAACAAATAAAAACAAAGGCCTCTCTGGACCCTATAGATGGCATCCCACTTCTCTTATTTCCTCCAAATCCAAGTTTCTAGATGCCATGCTTCTTCTTCCCCTGCCCCTGACCCATCCTACATAATAAAGAGCTAATATGCAAATGGGCGTCACACCCTCACACTGTCACCCTGTAATGTCTCAGACACTCAACACTGGGGAGAGAGGAATGGAGACCAGCCAGGCACAAATGAGCTTGCAAGAGAGAAATGGGAACTAGCCAGGCTGCAGCTTGGGAGAGAGACC
>NW_006288889.1:1786880-1795612 GCF_000327345.1 Myotis davidii | reverse complement strand
AGCATTAAGGAAAAAAAACCAACATGATATAGAAAAATGTTACATGCAAACAAGTGGTTAGAATAAGATGGAACTTGGAGACATTGTAGAAAATAGGTCTACCTTTCATCTAGTGCCAATATTCCACCTTTGTGTGGAAATTACTGAAAAATCGGTACAACGGTCTAGTAGGGTAAACTGATTCGACAACAATTTCCTGTGATGCCAGCATTTGTGATGACTATTAATAAATCACAAGGACAAACTCTAGACAGAGTAGGCATATTCCTACCTGCACCCATTTTTGCATATGGTCAGTTATATGTTGCTTTCTCTCGAGTTTGAAGAGCATGTGATGTTACAGTTAAAGTTCTAAGTACTTCATCACAAGTGAAATTAGTCAAGCACTCTGAAAGTGTCATTGCTTGAATCACTGTTGTTTTTATATCATGTTTTTGTTGTTTTCATATCATGTTTTTGTTGTTTACATATCATGTTTTTGTCATTTTTATATCATGCCTCTGTTGTTGTTATATCCTTTTGTTACTGTTTATTAATTTATACATTATTTTCATATACATTTTACTAATATTTTCCACAGTGAGGAAGGGAGAGAGATAGTTAGAAACATCGATGAGAGAGAAACATCGATCAGCTGCCTCCTGCACACTCCCCACTGGGGATGTGCCTGCAACCAAGGTACGTGTCCTTGACCAGAATCGAACCTGGGACCCTTGAGTCTGCAGGCTGATGCTCTATCCACTGAGCCAAACCAGTTAGGGCAATTAATTCCCTTTTAATGTGGATGAATTTTGTGCACCGGGCTACTAGTATCAAATAATTATGTTGTAAAACTTAAACTAATATAATGTCACATGTCAGTTATACCTCAATTTTTTAAAAGGTGAAAGAGATCACCATTGCAACCTTATGTATATAAGGTTAAAACATTTCTTAAAGCTCCAAGGATAAAGAGAAATTCCTAAAACTTCCAAAAGACTAAAACAGGAGAAATGGAGCACTGCGATTATGGCATGAAGGTGTGCGACACGCGACCTGCGACGCCGACTTGGCCCCGATGTGGTCCGGACTCGCACACAGCCCGGCGGTGCGTGGATCCCAGGTGGAGATGGAGCGAGCGAACCCGTGGCCGGCAGCTCTGCACCAGGAGGCAGGGGATACTGAGAAGTTGATGTGCTTCTTGAACATATCTCCATCACCCAAAAGCAGTGGAGTGCAGCACCCCTTGGAACCGTGACTCATCAGGCATTCAACACCTCCTTCAGAGTCCACAGCTGGAGAGGATGCCCTTGGTTTCTGCTCAGGAGCCCAGGCAGAATGCAGATGAAATGGGGCCACAGTCCGGTGTGTTGCTGCCTGAGCGTAGTGTGAATTATTGCCTCCAAGTGACTCTCCCTTCTTCCTAAATGATTTACTGTCAGAGAATGTCTCCCTCTCAACCAGGATCCCCCAGTCCACAGGCCAACGATGAAGAGAGAGCTGGTCCTCCTGCTCCTGGTCTTTAGGTCAACCTCCTCTTCCCTTCGTTTTGGCTTCTCCACTCAGATCCCGCTTGCCTCTGACCAGCTAGTCTCCTTAGTAGGTATAAGCTTATTTGCAGACCGAGAAAGATTGTGAGGCAGTGTTGAGTGAAGCCCATATGAGCTGGACCCCATCAGGGACTCTTCAAAAACTGTCTTGGATGCCCTTACCTCTTGGGGGCCACCTACTGTTGCTGAGTTTAGCTATATGGAAAGATGAAGCAAAGTAGAGATTGGGAACTTTATTAAAAAGCTCTTTATGTCACTCCCCAACTTAAAACTCTCCAGTGACTCTCCTTTGCCTGCTATAAAAAAATTCAAGATTCTTATCTTGATCTTCCACAGTTTCCAGAGCCAGTCTATGTTCAAATCCTGAATATGCCGCTTACTAGCCATGAGACCTTGGCAAAGGTCTTCTAGTAAGTGAAAAAAATACTAGTGGACCGTTTGGGACACATCTTATGTCTTGACTCAGATTCTGTCCAGAACTCACCAGACGCATGCCCAGAGTTTGTCTCTTCCACCACTTCCAGACTTGGATGGAATGCCCCACCACAGGGCACCGGATCTGGCATTTCAAGTAGCCACTAGCAACACAGAAGCCTGGGGGAGCTCATCCTCTTGGGTAACATTTGACTAATGGGAGTTGGGAGAGACCAAGGCAGATAAATCCCCTCTTCTTTCCTCCCTTCCCCAAATTGCTGCAAGACACTGTTTCTCCGAACAGTCCAGCCAGTGGGGAGATGTCCCAAGCAGCCAGTGAGCACACCCGCTGTGCTTCAAGGCTTGTGTTGAAGCAGGACCCGCCTGCTGGCGCCTTGCCTTGCCTCCGTTCTCCCCTGCCTTGCTGTTCTCCCTCTCAGTGCCTTGGGTTTACACCATCCAAATAAAGTATTAGTACTTCATTCTTGTTTTAGGCTGTTTTCTAGGTGACTTGTGGGTACAGGACATTAGATTGGGGAGAGAAGAACAAACCCACTGTAACTTCGCCTCCTCCTTACAGAGCTCAGGTGCCAGATACCTTTTATTAAAAGGCCTGTTCTGCTCCTCCCCCGGGCTTGAGTGTATAATGGCTATCCTGACAACCAGGTAGTTCAAACCTCATTTCTGGACTTCTCAGCCAGCCATTTTTCTGACCTACAAACTCATTGAGAGGAATTTACTCAAGGTCTCAAAGTGAGCTCTCAAGTGGCAGAGCTGCGATCCCAACCAGGATCTGTCTACTCCAGAGGTACACCTCTTAACCATGATGCCTTCTACAGATGTTGCCTGTGCTTAGTCTGATGCCAGGCACTGCTAGGTGATGCCACGGTGAGATGGATCAGGACTGGTTCTTTTGGTCCAGGAACCATTTGGTCTAGGGGCTGAGAGGTCCACCTAGGTGCAGTGACCATGGAGAGGAGGAGCACCTAACGGGAAGGTCGGAAAGGCATATGTGCCCTGACAAGGGATTGGTGAACCCACAGGACCATGCTCAGCCAACTGAGCCACACTGGCCAGGCTCAGCAAATATTTTTAAGTCTGCAATTCAGTGCTGTGGGGATTCATGGTGGATGGCATGGAAACAACAGTGTATCAGGGAAGAAGACTTCTCAAGGAGGTGCCCGAGTCAGACCTGAAGAGCTCATGGAGCTTAGCCAGACTTGCCATATCCTGGATATCTACCCTGGTCATGCTTAGTGCCGGACACTAAGAACTCAGAACATGATGGTGCTTGCTGTAGGGCAGAAAGATAACAGACAACAATTCTGAAAGTGCTGCCAAGGTAAAGAGCTGAATCTCTGCGGGCTCGAACTTATTCTGGGCAGCTGGGGAAGTCCTGAGCCTTAGCTATGCCTGCCCTCTCCCCCCACTCTAACCCTGTTCTGCATGACTACCTTGGTCTGTTCTAATGGCCCCAGTGTACCTGGGCCAGGCCTCCAGGTGTCCTCCACCCAAATTCCAAGTGGATATGATATATTTTTTTTAAAAAGTAAGGACAAGAGGGTGCTCATTTGTGACCCAATTACTGGCCACAGGACTTGGGTTTCCAGTAACTTTTATTCCCACCTGGGCACTAAGTCCTTTCCATGGCAAGGGAGTGATTGAAAGAGGAGAAATCAATCTATCCTTTAACCAGTGATTGCCCCATCTATGCCAGGTTGGGCTAAGCCTTTCCCAGTATTATCTTGTTCGACACAAGGGTGAGAAAGATGAATAGATTTTGAATCCTGCCATTTCCTGGCTGTGCGGTCTTGGGCAATTATTCCTGTTGTTTCTGATAGCAAGTGGGCACGATTGGAGTCAAACTAAAATGATAATCACATTTAAAAAATGGTGTCTTTGAATGCCTTAAGAAGGGAAAGGAAGGGTTTCAGTGCTCCAGGTGGCAGTTGAAGGAGGCCTGGATGAGGGTGTGGAAGTGGAAGATTAGAAAGATTTAGGAGTGATTATGGGATTTGGTTGAGGGCGTGGTCAAGGATGACTCCCAGGTTTTTGGCTTGTGTTATACGTAGCACAGAAAAATGGACTAACTTTATTAATTCATTCCAATTTTTATGATGTTATATATGCAAAAAGTATTATTTTGTATGTATGCAATTTAAAGAATAATAATAAAACTTATCTACCCTTTTATGTCACTTGAGAAAAAGTAGATATTAAATAATACGTTTGAAGCCTTTGAGCATCCCCTCTCTAATCACATCCCCCCCATCCTCCATAGAGATACCCTCTATCCTGAATTTTGGTTAATTTTGCATTTGCTTTTGTTTTTTTTTAATCTTTATTGTTGAAAGTATTACATATGTTTGGCTTTGCTTTTACCATATATGTATCTAATCTTAAACAATATAGTGATTAGTTTAATGTGGTTTGAACTCTATCTTTATTCTTTTGGGGGTTCATTGATCTTCAATCCAAAGGCTTAGAGTCTTAATAAAATTTGTAAAACATTAAAAAAAGAAAAGACTAAAACGGGTTGTCTAGAAAGGACTGGTACTCAGGTTGACATTAGAAGCAGTATATACAAGAGGGTGAGGTGAGAAAAAAAACTCCCAAATTCCAAGTGAAACTTACTTCAAACTTTGAATTTTATACCTAGTCAAACTAACATATAAGTAGGAAATCAAAAATAAAGACATTCTTATATATTCTAAGGTTAAGAGCTATTATATCCCATAGGGCCTCTTAGAACGATGATATTCAAGAATGTCATTTAGCAAAGGAAACAAGCTTTTATAAAAATCAAAGAATAAGGAATGTGTGTCAAACATTTCAAATATTTGAGTAGCTTATCATAGCAAACATTTATTTCCAGCTCACATTACATGATGACCATGAATTGACTATGTCTCTACTTCCATGTGTTTTCTCATTCTGGTACACCAAGCATGTCAAATTCAAAGGCTAACATGGGCCAAATAAACAAGTTGAAGTTTTTGTGGGCCCCCAAAAAACAAAAGCTTCATTTTTCATAGAAATGTAAATTTATTTCAATAGAGACATGCTGAATACAAAGGGCTGAAATAAATGAGTCATCATTCACATAAAATAATATAACATTTTAATAAAAATTAATATATTTAACATAAAATAATATCACATTTTAATAAAAATTAATGTTTTTTCTTGAACATTAACTTACCAGACACTGAATAACTGCACAAGTTAATAAATGTAATGCAAATAAACCTATGTTTTTGTTCTCCAAAAGCAAAATATTTCCTGTTGCGCATACCAAACAAGTTAGTACAAGACTAATGACATGGCAATGGGCTGCTAAAATATTCTCTGCTAGTATTAGTAGAGAGAAATGCTGCAACTGCACGTAAGGCGTGTAAGGGACATAGGAGAAATGAATGCAACACAATTATAGTAATCAGTCATTAGCGAACATTGTAGGTCATTATTAATAATTATGTATAATAGGATATTTTAAAATTAAATTACAAAATTTTTATTAAAACATTTCTTACATACCATTATATTGGCTGGGTCACAAAAATATTCATTGTGGGCCACATGCTGCCTGTGAGCCGCAAGTTTGACATGCTTGCTCTACAGTAAGAAAAATCTCAAAATAAACAATCTAGCCCTACATCTAAAAGAACTACAACAAGAATAACAAAACCCAGAGTAAACTTTTGTACAGGAAAAGAAATTATCAACAAAACAAAAAGACAGCCTACTGAATGGTTGAACATATTTGCCAATGATACATCTGATAAGGGATCCTATATAATAAAAGGGTAATATGCAAATTGACCCAAACAGTAGAACGACCGGGAACAACCGGTTGCTATGATGCGCACTGATCACCAGGAGGTGATGCTCAATGCAGGAGCTTCCCCCTGGTGGTCAGTGTGCTTCTACAGGGGGAGCATAGCTCAGTCAGAAGCTGGCTCATGGGTGGCCAGCACAGTAGTGGGGGCAGGACCCTATTCTGCCTCTGCAGCAGCGCTAAGGATGTCCAACTAAGCCAGTAGTTGGACATCCCCCGAGGGCTCCCGGGCTGCAAGAGGGATGTCTGACTGCCAGCTTAGGCCCAATCTCCTGGAGAGCAGGTCTAAGTCATCAGTCGGACATCCCCCGAGGGGTCCTGGACTGCGATAGGGTGCAGGCCTGGCGGAGGGACCCCCCAAGTGCACGAATTTTTGTGCTCTAGGCCTCTAGTTACTACATAAACAATTTATTCAAGTCAACACCAAGAAAACAAATAATCCAATTAAAAATGGGAAAGGACCTAAGTAGACACTTCTCCAAAGATGACATATAGATGGCCAGGAGACATATGAAAAGATGCTCAATGTCACTAATCATCTGTGAGATGCAAATTTAAACCATAATGAGGTATCACCTCACACCTGTCAGAATGGCTATCATCAAGAAATCAACAAACAACAAGTCCTGCTGAATGGATATGGAGAAAAAGGAACCCTCATGCACTGCTGGTGGGAGGGAATGCAGACTGGTGCAGCCATTATGGAAAACGTATTCCTCAAAAAATTAAATATGGAACTCCCATTTGATTCAGTGATCCAACTTTTAGGAATATATCCTAAGAATCCCAAAACACCAATCACAAAGAATGTATGCATCCCTATGTTCATAGCAGTGCAATGTACAATAGCTAAGATTTAGAAACAGCCCAAGTGCCCATCAGTAGGTGAATGGATAAAAATGCCGTGGTACATTTACACAATGGAATACTATGCAGCAGTAAAAAAGATTCTTACCGCCGAAACCGGTTTGGCTCAGTGGATAGAGTGTCGGCCTGCGGACTGAAGGGTCCCGGGTTTGATTCCGGTCAAGGGCATGTACCTGGGTTGAGGGCACATCCCCAGTAGGAGATGTGCAGGAGGCAGCTGATCGATGTTTCTCTCTCATCAATGTTTCTAACTCTCTATCTCTCTCCCTTCCTCTCTGTAAAAAATCAATAAAATATATATTTTTTTAAAAAAAGATTCTTACCATTTGTGACAGCATAGATAGTCCTGAAGAGTATTATGCTGAATGAAATAAGGCAGTCAGAGAAAGACAAATACCATATGATTTCACTTATATATGTGGAATCTAAAGCACAATATAAACAAACACACAAAACAAGTGACTTGTAGATTCAGAGAACGGAGTAATGGCTGCCAGAGGGGTGAGAAGTTGGTGGTCTGAGTGAAAAAGGTGAAGGGATTAGCAGAAAAAAAAGGGAAGAAAGAAGAAAATAGACAGAGACAACAGTCTGATGATTGCCAGAGGGAATGGGGGTGGGGAAGGTGGAAGAGGGCAAAGTGGGGATGCATGGTGGCAGAAAGCGACTTGACTGGTGATGAGCACAAGATGCGTGTGCAGACGATGTGTTATAGAGTCGTCCACTTGACCCCTGTGTGGTTTTATTAACTAATGTCGCCCCAATAAAGTTTTTTAAAGAGATAGTTGAAAAAACTTAAAAAAAGTTTATTTGGCACATGGACAAAATCAATAAATGACAGCTATTGCTGTCATCATCATTTTTGTTATTTTGAATACATGGATATATTAGGAAAATAATAAAATACATTATTCCTAACATTGAATATTTGGGATTATTTTTATTTAATTTTTAAAATGGATTTAGATAAATAAACAGCTAATTTGGACAATTTGATTTGGTTAGTCATCCCATACTGTGCTTTTAAAAGTACATACTTTCTTATCACCCTTATATTTAATTTACTTGAACATTTTGTCTCATTTAGAAGGTAATTATAATGTATTGTACGCTTAAAATTTATTAAGAGGATAGATCACATGTTAAGTATTCTTATCACAATACATTTTTCAAATTTAAATTCTTTATTGTTGAAAGTATTACATATGTCTCCTTTTTTCCCCCATTGACCTCTCCCTGGCCCCTCCCCACCCCCCAGCACATGCCCTTGCCCCCTACTATCTGTGTCCATTTGTTATGCTTATATGCATGCACACAAGTCCTTTAGTTGATCTCTTACACACCCCATCTGCACGCCCTCCCCCATCGCCTTCCCTCTGAGGTTTGACGGTCTGTTCGATGCTTCTCTGTCTCTGGCTCTATTTTGATTCATCAGTTTATGTTGCTCATTATATTCCACAAATGAGTGAGATCATGTGATATTTATCTTTCTCTGACTGGCTTATTTCGCTTAGCATGATGCTCTCCAGGTCCACCCATGCTGTTGCAAATGGTAAGAGTTCCTTCTTTTTTACAGCAGCATAGTATTCCATTGTGTAGATGTACCATGGTTTTCTAATCCACTCATCTGCTAATGGGCACTTAGGCTGTTTCCAAATCTTATCTATTGTAAATTGTGCTGCTATGAACATAGGGGTGCATATGTCCTTTCTGATGGGTGTTTCTGATTTCTTGGGATATATTCCTAGAAGTGGGATTCCTGGGTCAAATGGGAGTTTTATTTTTGTGACTCCATAGTGTTTTCCATAGTGACTGCACCAGTCTGCATTCCCACCAGCAGTGTTAACTAAGGAGGTAAAATGCCTGTACAATGGGGCCTTGACTTATGAGTTTAATTCGTTTCGTGACGGAGCTCATAACTCAAATTTCTCGTATGTCAAATCAATTGTGAACGAGTGAGACACGTGATGCTGGGCTGATGTTGTGGCATTCACTGTGACGTTCACTGCACCAACTAGCGGTGGGGTATCTGAAGCTGGCTTGTAACCCGAATTTTAGCTCGCAACTCAAAGCAAAAAATTGGCCGA